>NW_027308500.1:0-100000 GCF_047496885.1 Scyliorhinus torazame | reverse complement strand
TCCCTCTGTCTCCGATCCCTCTCCCTCTGTCTCCGATCCCTTTCCCTCGGTCTCCGATCCCTCTCTCTGACTCCGATCCCTCTCCCTCTGTCTCCGATCCCTCTCCCTCTGTCTCCGATCCCTCTCTCTATATGTCTCCGATCCCTCTCCCTCTGTCTCCGATCCTCTCCCTCTGTCTCCGATCCCTCTCCCTCGGTCTCCGATCCCTCTCCTCGGTCTCCGATCCCTCTCCCTCTGTCTCCGATCCCTCTCCCTCTGTCTCCGATCCCTCTCCCTCTGTCTCCGATCCCTCTCCCTCTGTCTCCGATCCCTCTCCCTCGGTCTCCGATCCCTCTCCCTCGGTCTCCGATCCCTCTCTCTCTGTCTCCGATCTCTCTCTCTCTGTCTCCGATCCCTCTCCCTCTGTCTCCGATCCCTCCCTCTGTCTCCGATCCCTCTCTCTCTGACTCCGATCCCTCTCTCTCTGTCTCCGATTCTTCCCCCTCTGTCTCCGATCCCTCTCCCTCTGTCTCCGATCCCTCCCTTTGTCTCCGATCCCTCCCACTCTGTCTCCGATCCCTCTCCCTCTGTCTCCGATCCCTCCCTCTGTCTCCGATCCTCTCTCTCTGACTCCGATCCCTCTCTCTCTGTCTCCGATCCTTCCCCCTCTGTCTCCGATCCATCCCTCTGTCTCTGATCCCTCCCTCTGTCTCCGATCCCTCTCCCTCTGTCTCCGATCCCTCCTCTGTCTCCGATCCCTCCCTTTGTCTCCGATCCCTCCCACTCTGTCTCCGATCCCTCCCTCTGTCTCCGATCCCTCTCTCTCTCTTTATCTCCCTCTCCAATCCCCTCTCTCTCTTCTTCTGCCTCCGATCAGTCTTTCTCTCTCTCCCTCTATCTCCGATCCCTCTTTCGCTCTCTCTACCTCTCTCTCAGATCTCTCCCACTTTCACTCTCTCTCTTCCCCTCTGTCTCTGTTACCTCGCTCTCTCTCATACTCTTCATGCCTTTTAAAAATCCCCTGCTTCCATCACGTGGCCCTTCTGCCCCTCTGTGCTGTTACTTGCTGTAACCACACATGCGTTTGGCGACTGACATCCTCCACGCCTGTTTCCAACTCAAATTTTGCTGGCGCAATCCCATCAATCCCACCCTCCACACTGCTGACCCTCTCCATTCTAAATCCCCCCCCTTCCCTATTCACCTCAACCCCCCGGTTCACCCCGAGATTCCCCTACCCCCTCATCACCCCTACACGGTTACCCCCTGATCACCACTACACGGTTCCCAGTCGAGTTTGGGTTGGAGATGGGGCCCCGGCTAGTTGAGATGTGTAATGAGTCGATGGTGAGGGGGGAGCTTCCCCCCATCCTGTCTCAGGCTTCGATATCACTTATTTTCAAGAAAGATAGGACCCGGATCGTACCGCCCGATCTCACTGTTGAGTGTAGATGTAAAGTTTTTGGCGAAGGTGCTGGCGACATGGATCGAGGATTGTGTGCCGGGAGTGATAGGTGAAGACCAGACAGGATTTGTGGAGATGCGGCAGTTGTCAGCAAATGTCCGGAGGCTACTTAATGTAATTATGATGCCCTCAGAGGGCCGGGAAGTGGTTGTGACAATGGCCGCGGAGAAAGCTTCCAATCGGGTGGAGTGGACATACTTATTCGAGGTGCTGGGGAGATTCAGGTTTGGACAGGGATTTGTGGACTGGGTTTGGTTGCTGTATAAGGTGCCTAAGGAAAGTGTTCGGACAAACAAGGTCAGCTTTGGGTTACACCGGGGCGTCGAGGCAGGGCTGGCTGCTCTCCCCCGTTGCTCTTTGTCCTGGCAATGGCGGCTTCGGGTCTCGAGGGGGTGGAGGGGTATTGAGCGGGGCGGGTGGGAGTTGGGCGCAGTTTCTTTGGCTGCGGATGGTCACCTGCTGTACATTCGGACCCAGTTGGGAGCTTCAACAGAATCATGGGCATTTTGGGTGAGTTAGGTCGCTTATTGGGGGTAAAAGCTGAGTATAAGGAAAAGCAAGATATCCAATTAATGCCCGGGGACAGAAGAGGAGGTTGGGGGAACTGCCACGCCAGTTGGTGGGGGCAAGTTTTCGCTACCTTGGGATATAGGTGGGGCGGAGTTGGGCCCAGCTGCACAAGCTGAACAAAGCACGGCTGGTGGAGGGAATAAATACGGCCTTCAAGAGGTGGGATGTGCTGCTATTGTCACCGGCTGGTCAGGTCTCGACGGTAAAGGTGCCGGTGTTGCTGAAGTTTTTGTTTGTTTCAGAGCCTCCCGATTTTTTTGCCCAAGTCCATCCTTAGAAAGGTTGATAGGATGATTTGGGGGTTTGGGGGAAGGCTCCGCAGCTTAGGAAGGTGTTCTTGTAGATGGATCGATGGGGGGGGGGGTCACATACTCCACGAGTCCGATAATGGTTTCTGCACTGAGGGTGTGGAACCAGTGCTGCACTTTGGAATGGAAGGCATGTCCCTGTGGGCAGCAATCTGCGATAATGACAGGTTTTTTGTTTTCTGTTTGGGCTGGGGGGATTGGGTTGAAAAACTAGAGTGGGGGGGGGGGGGGGGGGGGGGGCGCGTGGCAGGGTGGCAGCGGGGGAGAGTGAGGGATGTTTTCAAAGAACAATACAGCACAGGAACAGGCCCTTCGGCCCTCCAAGCCTGTACCGGTCATGATACCAACCTTGGCCAAAGCCCCCAGCACTTCCTTGTGCCGTATCCCTCTTCCCTCTACATCCATCCTATCCATGTGTTTGTCAAGATGTCTTTTTAACGCCATTAATGTATCTGCTTCCACAACCTCTCCTGGCAACGCGTTCCAGACACTCACCACCCTCTGCAGAAAAAACCTGCTCACACATCTCATCTAAACTTTTCCCCATGGACCATAAACCTATGCCCCTAGTGACTGACCCCTCCACCCTGGAAAAGAGTGCCTGCCCATCCACTCTATCCATGCCCCTCATAACCTTGTAGACCTCTATCAGGTCATCCCTCACTCAACCTCCGTCTTTCTAATTAAAACAGTCTGAGTCTATTCAGACTCTCCACTTAGCTAGCACCCTCCAGACCAGGCAACATCCTGGTAAACCTCCTCTGCACCCGCTCCAAAGCCTCCACATCCTTCTGGTAGTGTGGCAACCAGAATTGTGCGCAATATTCCAAGTGCGGCCTTACCAAGGTTCCATACAACTGTAGCATGACTTGCCAGTTGGTTGGGGCATGTTTTCTGTTCCTTTGTTATGTATATATTTGTAAATGCCTTCAATAAAATGTTTTTCAAAAAGTACTGCAGTGGAGAAGTAACGTTGACTTTTATGTAGCCAATTATCAGATTGCTATAAGCGGGATCTTGCTGAGCGTTTCCCTGCACTCAAATAACGACTACACTTCAAACAGATATAAAATCAGTTGTGAACCACTTTGAAACATTGACAGTGTGAGAGGAGTTGTAAAAAATCCTGAAGACCCCGAAGCAATTATTAATGGACGTTTACTCAAGAATCGGCAGCAGAAATTAAGCAGCGTGAAATCTCTATCTCCAGAGCAACATGTAGGGGAAAGGCCGACTCAATATGGATGTCAAATTATTCCGTATTTAACAATTAAAATGTTTATGGGCTCAATCCACCTGACAAAACAGGCAACATCTACATTATCCCATGAAAAATGTTATCTTGATATTTTTATTTACTTTGTTTCATGTGTTTTGTTACCTTTTGCGTTTTCAATGATTCTACTTTATTCCATCACTGAACAGTTTAAACTTCTGTGTGATCAGAGCAAAACATTATCTGCTGTCTGAATTGTACATGTTTTGGAACTGACACAATCTCTCACTCCCCCTCACACACACTCACTCTCTCTCTCCCTTCATACACACTGGGCTGGATTCCCCAAACATGGGACTATGTCCCCACGCCAGCATCAAAACGCTGGCGTTTCACTCTGGGCTTTCCTTCAGAAAATGCGTACGGCCTTCGGGGCCGCCCCGTGTGACATGGCGGACTTACACTGCGGACCGGTCCCAAATATATAGGCCATGCTGTGATCGCACATGCCCACGGATCGGTGGCCCCCGATCGCTAGCCTGGCGATCTGTCAGGCCCCCCCCCGGTGAAGAATCCCCACCCCCCCGCCCCCCAGCAGGGCGGCCACCACTGGCCGTTCCCAACAAACAAAACGTGGTTCGAACCACATCATTGGGAACTCAGCCAGTTTTCATCGGAGAATCGCTGCGGTGGCCTCTGTCAGTGGCCCCCTACCGCGTAGACCGCATGTGCGCGTTCACAGTGATTGTCTGGGGACCGGAGAATCGTGGTAGCGGCACCACGCCGAATTTCGGCATCAACGCCCATTCACCGCCCCAGCGCCGATCGCGATTTCGGCGCAGAGGCTCAGCGAATCCTGCCCACTATCTATCTCACACACACACACATAGTACTATCTGAGTGAGCCACTGTGCATACTGTGGGAGTACAGGAGCTGTACACATTCCCTGGCCTGTGTCTCCCAGCGAGGAGGGAATCGCTGTCAATTCTGCCGGATTGGGGAAGACCGGAATAACCTGACCCCACAACAGTTGCTATATTTATTTGCCAAACTGATTAAAATCTGCCAATACCCATGGAAGGTCTCACAGTTCAGAAGCCCCTGCTGCTGAATCCCCAGGGAGTCACTGACAGATTAATGAGAATTATAGCACTCACTGAAATGACTTCTGGTCTGAATTAAATAAAAGAGGCAGGATAATGAAAACACAAGCCCTGCAGCAACCTCGCCTCATCAAAGTTGACACAAATGTGTTCTCGTCCTCTCTCTCTGCAGGTTTCCATTCAGCTTCCCTCTCAGCGATGAATTTGGATATGATATTGCTGAAAATATTCCTCTCCCTGTCCCGTTCCCCCAAATACACAACTCTAATTCCCGCCCACATCCGAACCCGCACCATGGCGAAATTCTCCTACCCGCCCCGCCACATTTCTGCCCCGACCGGCCGGCGGGAGTCTCCGTAACACCGGCCGGTCAATGGGGTTTCCCATTGTGGGGCAGCCCCATGCCGTCGGGAAACCCCCGGGCGCCGGCAGAACGGAGACTCCCGCCGGCGGAGAATGACGCCCCATGTCCCCTTCACCCGTCATGCACGCCTCTAACTCACTGACATAAACTGGTTCCCAGTCAACTACACCTCCATTTCAGTTTCTTCCCCATCTCTGTAACCTGCTCCAGCCCCTGCAATCGTCATTACCTCTGTAACCTCCTCCAGTGTTTACAACTCTCCCTCTCTGTAATCTTCGCCAGCCCCTAAGGTCCTGTCAGAGGGTCAGTACTGAGGAAACGCTGCACTGTTGGAGGATCAGGGCTGAGGGAGTGCTGCACTGTCAGAGGGTCAGTACTGAGGGAGTGCTGCACTGTCAGAGAGTCGGTACTGAGGGAGTGCTGCACTGTCAGAGGGTCAGTACTGAGGGAGTGTTACACTGCTGGAGGGTCAGTACTTAGGGAGCACTGCACTGTCTGAAGGTCAATACTGAGGGAGTGTTGAACTGTCAGAGGGTCAGTACTGAGGGAGTGCTGCACTGTCAGTGGGTCAGTACTGAGGGAGTGCTGCACTGTCAGAGGGTCAGCACTGAGGGAGTGCTGCACTGTCAGAGGGTCAGTACTGAGGGAGTGCTGCACTGTCAGAGGGTCAGTACTGAGGGAGTGCTACACTGTCAGAGGGTCAGTACTGAGGGAGTGCTGCACTGTCAGAGGGTCAGTACTGAGGCAGTGCTGCACTGTCAGAGAGTCGGTACTGAGGGAGTGCTGCACTGTCAGAGAGTCGGTACTGAGGGAGTGCTGCACTGTCAGAGGGTCAGTACTGAGGGAGTGCTGCACTGTCAGAGGGTCAGTACTGAGGGAATGCTGCACTGTCAGAGAGTCGGTACTGAGGGAGTGCTGCACTGTCAGAGGGTCAGTACTGAGGGAGCGCTGCACTGTCAGAGAGTCGGTACTGAGGGAGTGCTGCACTGTCAGAGGGTCAGTACTGAGGGAGTGCTGCACTGTCAGAGGGTCAGTACTGAGAGAGTGCTGCACTGTCAGAGGGTCAGTACTGAGGGAGCGCTGCACTGTCAGAGGGTCAGTACTGAGGGAGTGCTGCACTGTCAGAGGGTCAGTACTGAGGGAGTGCTGCACTCAGAGGGTCAGTACTGAGGGAGTGCCGCACTGTCAGAGGGTCAGTACTGAGGGAGTGCTGCATTGTCAGAGGGTCAGTACTGAGGGAATGCTGCACTCAGAGGGTCAGCACTGAGGGAGTGCTGCACTGTCAGAGGGTCAGTACTAAGGGAGTGCTGCACTGTCAGAGAGTCAGTACTGAAGGAGTGCTGCAGTGTCAGAGGGTCAGTACTGAGGGAGTGCTGCACTGTCAGAGGGTCAGTACTGAGGGAGCACTGCACTGTCAGAGGGTCAGTACTGAGGGACTGCTGCACTGTCAGAGGGTCAGTACTGAGGGAGTGCTGCACTGTCAGAGGGTCAGTACTGAGGGAGAGCTGCACTGTCAGAGGGTCAGTACTGAGGGAGCGCTGCACTGTCAGAGGGTCAGTAATGAGGGAGCACTGCACTGTCAGAGGGTCAGTACTGAGGCAGTGCTGCACTGTCAGAGAGTCGGTACTGAGGGAGTGCTGCACTGTCAGAGAGTCGGTACTTAGGGAGCACTGCACTGTCTGAAGGTCAATACTGAGGGAGTGTTGAACTGTCAGAGGGTCAGTACTGAGGGAGTGCTGCACTGTCAGTGGGTCAGTACTGAGGGAGTGCTGCACTGTCAGAGGGTCAGCACTGAGGGAGTGCTGCACTGTCAGAGGGTCAGTACTGAGGGAGTGCTGCACTGTCAGAGGGTCAGTACTGAGGGAGTGCTACACTGTCAGAGGGTCAGTACTGAGGGAGTGCTGCACTGTCAGAGGGTCAGTACTGAGGCAGTGCTGCACTGTCAGAGAGACGGTACTGAGGGAGTGCTGCACTGTCAGAGAGTCGGTACTGAGGGAGTGCTGCACTGTCAGAGGGTCAGTACTGAGGGAGTGCTGCACTGTCAGAGGGTCAGTACTGAGGGAATGCTGCACTGTCAGAGAGTCGGTACTGAGGGAGTGCTGCACTGTCAGAGGGTCAGTACTGAGGGAGCGCTGCACTGTCAGAGAGTCGGTACTGAGGGAGTGCTGCACTGTCAGAGGGTCAGTACTGAGGGAGTGCTGCACTGTCAGAGGGTCAGTACTGAGAGAGTGCTGCACTGTCAGAGGGTCAGTACTGAGGGAGCGCTGCACTGTCAGAGGGTCAGTACTGAGGGAGTGCTGCACTGTCAGAGGGTCAGTACTGAGGGAGTGCTGCACTCAGAGGGTCAGTACTGAGGGAGTGCCGCACTGTCAGAGGGTCAGTACTGAGGGAGTGCTGCATTGTCAGAGGGTCAGTACTGAGGGAATGCTGCACTCAGAGGGTCAGCACTGAGGGAGTGCTGCACTGTCAGAGGGTCAGTACTAAGGGAGTGCTGCACTGTCAGAGAGTCAGTACTGAAGGAGTGCTGCAGTGTCAGAGGGTCAGTACTGAGGGAGTGCTGCACTGTCAGAGGGTCAGTACTGAGGGAGCACTGCACTGTCAGAGGGTCAGTACTGAGGGACTGCTGCACTGTCAGAGGGTCAGTACTGAGGGAGTGCTGCACTGTCAGAGGGTCAGTACTGAGGGAGAGCTGCACTGTCAGAGGGTCAGTACTGAGGGAGCGCTGCACTGTCAGAGGGTCAGTAATGAGGGAGCACTGCACTGTCAGAGGGTCAGTACTGAGGGAGTGCTGCACTGTCAGAGAGTCAGTACTGAGGGAGTGCTGCACTGTCAGAGAGTCAGTACTGAGCACTGGGCAGGGTGGATTGTGATGCCGCTCACTTCTGCCTTTAGCTTCCAATTTATCCCTGCACCCTCGCACTTTGACCTGTGACCCCGGGCATCGGAATTCCACCCCACCCACAAGTGGCAAGAATTTCTTGCACGTTCAACAAGGAATTTCTGGCCTACTCCGCGACCAATGTGCACAAGGTGTGTTGGGGAATGTGAATTAATTTGCCTGGCCTCAGGATGAAAGCTAAAAACGTAACCTCCCACGCCATTCTGTTGGCTTTGTGGTATGTCCCCGATCCCTGCGGCACGGGGCACCATTGCCCTGATGTCCTGGGCTAACCTCCCTCTCTCAGCCAAATCTGTAACCTCGCAACAAACCACCCAATCGAAAAACCCTGGCCTTACCTCAGGTGGGGGGGATGTCTAAGGGAGCTTTACCCAAGTGTCAAGACAGTTTCCAGCTCTGTGTGGATTGCAACAGAACACACACAATGGGCCAACGGGCCTCATTCTGTGCTGTAAAACCCTACCACACACAGTGTGTGGGACATTGTTAAGGGGCTCCTGCCATACTTGTTTCCTTGTTCTGAACTCCTGCTCTCTCTCGACCCACCCTCTCAAAGATCTCAGCTACAACATTAACTTGCATTTATATAGCGTTCTGAACATCATAAACTGTTCGCAGAGAGCTACACGGGGGCGATATCAAACGGAACATGACTCCGAACCACATGGATAGCTATGAGGAAGAGGGCAACCAGAAACTCGGTCAAAGAGGTCTGTTTTTAAGCAGCGTCTTAAAGTAGGAGAGTGTGAGAGAGGGAGAGAGAGACAGAAAGAGAGAGACAGAGGGAGAGAGAGAGAGGTAGACAGACAGACAGACAGAGAGAGAGAGAGAGATGTGGATAGGTTTAAGGAAGGGATTCCAAAGCACTGCCCCACCCCCTCCCCCCGACAGCTGAAGGCATGGCCGCCAATGGTGGAGCGATGGGAGTGGAGGGATGCTCAAGAGGCCGGGATTGGAGGAGCGCACAAGTCTCGAAGGGTTGCAGGGAGCTGGAGAAGGTTACAGAGATAGGGAGGATTAAAAAGCTGGCGGAAGTTACAGAGATAGGGAGGGTTGTAGAGGCTGGAGGAGGTTATAGGGATAGGGAGGGTTGTAGAGGCTGGAGGAGATTATAGAGATAGGGAGGGTTGTAGGGGCTGGAGGAGGTTACAGAGATATGGCGGTTTGTAGGGTTGAAGTAGGTGACAGAGATAGGGAGGGTTGTAGGGTCTGAAAGAAGTTACAGATTTAGGAAGGTTATAGGGACTGGAGGAGGTTACAAAGATAGGGTTGTCGGGGCGGCGGAGGTTATGGAGATAAGGATTTGAACATGAGGGTTCACAGGGGAGGGGTGAGGGCAAGAAGAGAGCGGTGACAGAGCAGGAGAAAGAGGGTGCGAGTAGGGGTGAGGGGAAAGAGAGGGTCAGGCAGGAATGAATGTAACCTGCGCTAACTTGAACTTGTGGCAAATCTCAATTGCCAGGGAGAAAATATGACCACAACAACACAGAACGGTCTTGAGAAAAAGCTCACCAAGGTAGAGCAGGAGAAGTGGCAGAATCTTCTCTGTACAGCACATTGTTGAGCCCGGGACCCTCTCACGAAGAGGTGTTTGTCCAGTGTTCCCCGAGTATCGGGCTCCTCAAGGACACAGAAGCCTCTGTGATGTATTCCCGAGCTGCGAGCAGTGTGAGCACTCTCTGGGGCTCACCCAGTGACATCCTCTCCCTGGGCAGGGCAATGTTCACACCCACCCGCTCTCACTGCCAAAGTCATTCTCTCCATCTCAATCGGGGCTTTGTGTCCAAGGAGGGGTCGAGATTTATCGGGGGGAGGTCACTGAACAGGCACAAGGAGAACTCACACAAACAGGACAATGTGTCAGTCACCGTGATGGTGAGACAGATTAAATCTGTTCCCCGAGCCATAGGCAGGCTCCGTCCACATAGAAAAAAATTATTTCATTGTCTGTGACCTTGGCAATATGTTCACAGCAAGGATACATACAGAACCATTGCCCCACTCACTCTGACCCACCCTCACATCGCCCCCACACTCTGAAACCCCCCCCACACTCTGAAACCCCCCCCCACACTCTGAAACCCCCCCCACACTCTGAAACCCCGCCCCCCACACTCTGAAACCCCGCCCACACTCTGAAACCCCGGCCACACTCTGAAACCCCCCCAAACTCTGAAACCACCCCCACACTCTGAAACCACCCCCACACTCTGAAACCACCCCCACACTCTGAAACCCCCCCCACACTCTGAAACCCCGCCCCCCACACTCTGAAACCCCGCCCCCCACACTCTGAAACCCCCCCCACACTCTGAAACCCCACCCCCCACACTCTGAAACCCCGCCCACACTCTGAAACCCCGGCCACACTCTGAAACCCCCCCAAACTCTGAAACCCCCCCCACACTCTGAAACCCCCCCCACACTCTGAAACCCCACCCCCCACACTCTGAAACCCCGCCCACACTCTGAAACCCCGGCCACACTCTGAAACCCCCCCAAACTCTGAAACCACCCCCACACTCTGAAACCACCCCCACACTCTGAAACCACCCCCACACTCTGAAACCCCCCCCACACTCTGAAACCCCGCCCCCCACACTCTGAAACCCCGCCCCCACACTCTGAAACCACGCCCCCAACACTCTGAAACCCCCCCACACTCTGAAAACCCCCCCACACTCTGAAACCCACCCCACACTCTGAAACCCCCCCCCACGCTCTGAAACCCCCCCCCACACTCTGAAACCCCCCCACACTCTGAAACCCCCCCCACACTCTGAAACCCCCCCCACACTCTGAAACCCCCCCCCACACTCTGAAACCCCCCCCCCACACTCTGAAATCCCCCGCACACACTCTGAAACCCCGCCCACACTCTGGAACCCACCCCACACTCTGGAACCCACCCCACACTCTGAAACCCCCCCCACACTCTGAAACCCACCCCACACTCTGAAACCCCCCACACACTCTGAAACCCCCCCCACACTCTGAAACCCCACCCCCCACACTCTGAAACCCCACCCCCACACTCTGAAACCCCCCCACACACTCTGAAACCCCCCCCACACACTCTGAAACCCCCCCCCACACTGAAACCCCCCCCACACTCTGAAACCCCCCACACACTCTGAAACCCCCCCCCCCACACTCTGAAACCCCCCCCCACACTCTGAAACCCCCCCACACTCTGAACCCCCCCCCCCACACTCTGAAATCCCCCCCACACTCTGAAACCCCCCCCACACTCTGAAACCCCCCCCACACTCTGAACCCCCCCCCCACTCTGAACCCCCCCTCCCACACTCTGAAACCCCCCCCCCACACTCTGAAACCCCACCCCCCACACACGGAATCCCCCCCACACTCTGAATCCCCCCCACACTCTGAATCCCCCCACACTCTGAATCCCCCCCACACTCTGAATCCCCCCCACACTCTGAATCCCCCCCCTCCCACACTCATTCTGCACTGCAGGGATTCCATGACTATATATCCACTGGAGTTTAAAAGGTGGCTTGATCGAAACCTTTAAGATGCTGAGGGGTGTTGACAGGGTGGATGTTTCCTGTTGTGAGATGATCTAGAACTTGGGGTCACTGTTAAAAATAGGGGGTCACGATTTAATTCTGAGATAATAATTTTTTTCTCTTAGGGGCCAAGAGTCTCTGGAACTTTCTTCCCCAAAAAACAGTAGGAGCAGACTCTTTCACATTTTTTCAGGAAGAGCTAGTCAGATTCTTAGTTAACGAAGGGGGGGGGGGAGGGGCGGTGAAAGGTCATCAGGGGTGAAAGGTTATCGTGGTGAGGCAGGAATGTGGTGTAAGGGTCACAATCAGATCAGGCACAATCTTATTGAAAGGGGCAGCAGGATTGAGGGGCTGAGCGGCCTCCTCCTGATCCTCATTAATTCCTATGTTTATTTCCCTTTGTAACAGCAGCTGTGATTATGGGAGCAAGGATATTGATAGGGAGGACAGGAGACGCTTTTCCCATTCTTCACAAAGTGTTTTGGATTATCTTTTTAAATCTTACAAGCAATGTCCAAGCGACTGCTCTCGTTTGGATCTTGTCTTATGTAGAGTGTGGTCGGTAGAGCATGTTCGTAGTAATCAGATGTGACACTAAACACTTACTCGCTATCATTACCAGCACAATGAGGCCCGTTCTTTGCCTGCATCTGTGAAGGATGTATAGTTACATAGCAGGGAGGGTGGCATAGTGGGGAGATGGTGCTATAGTGGTTATGTTAGTGATCTGGAGACCACGGCTAATGTCCTGGGACATGGATTCAAATCCCTCCACGGCATTTAAGTTTAGTTCATAAAATCTGTAATTGAAATGGTTTGTTGGCCTTCATTGCGAGAGGATTCGAGTATAGGAGCAGGGATGTCTTGCTACAATTATACAGAGCCTGGTGAGGCCACATCTGGAATAATGCGTTTTGGTCTCCTTATCTGAGGGAGGATGTTCTTGCTCTAGAGGGAGTGCAGCGAAGGTTTATCAGAATGATTCCTGGGATGGCAGGACAGACGTATGAGGAGTGATTGAATCGGTTAGGATTGTATTCGCTGGAGTTCAGAAGAATGAGGGGGGATCTCATATAAACCTATAAAATCTTGACAGGACCCGACAGGGTAGATGCAGGAAGGATGTTCCCGATGGTGGGTGTGTCCAGAACCAGGGGGCACAGTCTGAGGACATGGAGTAAACCATTTCGGACAGAGATGAGGAGAAATTTCTTCACCTAGAGAGTGGTCGGCCTGTGGAATTCGTTATCACAGAAAGCAATTGAAGTCAAAACATTATGTTTTCTAGAAGCAGTTAGAATAGCACGAGGGCGAAGGGGACCAAATGTTATGGGGCGGAAGCGGGATTAGGCTACTGATTAGGATAATCAGCCAAGATTATAATGAATGGTGGAGTAGACTTGAAGGGCCCAATGACCTCCTCCTGCTCCTATTATCTATGTTTCTATGGTTTGGGACTGACTTGCTGCTCTTGGCTGAAGGGGGCTGGAGCAACAGAACATGGTGCGAGAAAAAAGAAGTTGGGCCTGAATTTTACAGACAGCAGGATTTCTCTTTCGACTCCAAGATTCCCACAACCATTAAAACCTCGATTGAGCATCAAATGGCTGCAGGTGGGAGTTGGGCTCCTCACAGGGGGAGAAGCCCCGCCTTGGAGAGCTGCCGGCCAATCGCATTGCTGCTGGAACCAGAGGCCAAGATTAGTTCAAGGGGTCCCAAGGCAAGGAGGGCAGGGAAGGCCCTGGGAGGGGGCTGAAGTCTAGCGGCAACCGGACATTGGGGAAGAGGGAAGGAGTAAAGTTGGAAGACCCCATTCATTCCCGAGATTGAAGTCTCATGATTCTGGGCATTCCGCCAGGACAGGTCAATTGTCCAAGCAGCCCAATTGCAGACGCCGGACGTTTTAAGTGGCCCAAGAGGCCGCAACTGGGACCAGGGCGACGTTCCAGTCTGAGGCCTCTCCCGACCTGCTGCAGTGTTGGAATGTGGCAGCCAATTTGCGCACACAACGTCCCATATGCGATGATGACCCAGATCATTTGTTTTTAAGTGACAGTGGTCGAGGGATAAGTATTGCCTCCATCCCCCCCCACATCCCTCCCTCCTCCCCCGCCCCTCCCCACCCCATCTGCTCTTCTTCCAAATAGTGGCCGTGGGATCTTTTACCCACTCCCGGGAGGGCAGACGTCTCCACTCCTAAAGGTCCCACTCAGATGGGTTTGCAATGTAACCTTTGACATGTAATAATGCTTGTCATTACAACTAGGCAGTCTGTTTCTTTAGGAAGTCTCGCAACTCTCACCACAACTCCGAGAGCTCCCCATTCCCCCATTCAGGAGTCTGTGTAACATTCTGTATCTTAATTAAAAATCTCAGCCTCGATGTTTGCCAAGACTGCCAATGGATTTACCAGACAAATATTTAAGCATATTGTTGGCTGTCTGCACGGCACTGATACGTCTCAGATACAAGATAATTTCAACAAAATAAAGAGAAATTTCTGGAATGCGACAGCAATGGAGAAAAAAAACTTACTGCCTCGAGACACAACCACCAGAGAACAAACCCCTCACTGCCAGCCTACACAATCCTAATGGATCAATCCCTTCACATTCACTGCCAGCCAACACAATCCCAATGGATCAATCCCGTCCCAGTCACTGCCAGCCAACACAATCCTAATGGATCAATCCCGTCCCAGTCACTGCCAGACAACACATTCCTAATGGATCAATCCCGTCCCAGTCACTACCAGCCAACACAATCCTAATGGATCAATCCCGTCCCAGTCACTGCCAGCCTACACAATCCTAATGGATCAATCCCGTCCCAGTCACTGCCAGCGTACACAATCCCAATGGATCAATCCCGTCCCAGTCACTACCGGCTGACACAATCCCAATGGATCAATCCCGTCCCAGTCACTACCAGCCAACACAATCCTAATGGATCAATCCCGTCCCAGTCACTGCCAGCCTACACAATCCCAATGGATCAATCCCGTCCCAGTCACTGCCAGCCGACACAATCCTAATGGATCAATCCCGTCCCAGTCACTGCCAGCCTACATAATCCTAATGGATCAATCCCGTCCCAGTCACTACCAGCCTACACAATCCTAATGGATCAATCCCGTCCCAGTCACTGCCAGCCTACACAATCCCAATGGATCAATCCCGTCCCAGTCACTGCCAGCCTACACAATCCTAATAGATCAATCCCGTCCCAGTCACTGCCAGCCTACATAATCCTAATGGATCAATCCCGTCCCAGTCACTGCCAGCCTACACAATCCCAATGGATCAATCCCGTCCCAGTCACTGCCAGCCTACACAATCCTAATGGATCAATCCCGTCCCAGTCACTGCCAGCCTACACAATCCCAATGGATCAATCCCGTCCCAGTCACTGCCAGCCTACACAATCCTAATGGATCAATCCCGCCCCAGTCACTGCCAGCCTACACAATCCTAATGGATCAATCCCGTCCCAGTCACTGCCAGCCTACACAATCCTAATGGATCAATCCCGTCCCAGTCACTGTCAGCCTACACAATCCCAAAGGATCAATCCCTTCCCATTCACCACCAGCCTACACAATCCCAATGGCTCAATCCCGTCCCAGTCACTGCCAGCCTACACAATCCCAATGGATCAATCCCTTCCCAGTCACTACCAGCCTACACAATCCCAATGGATCAATCCCTTCCCATTCTCTACCAGCCTGCACAATCCCAATGGATCAATCCCTTCCCATTCAATACCAGCCTACACAATCCCAATGGATCAATCCCGTCCCAGTCACTGCCAGCCTACACAATCCCAATGGATCAATCCCTTCCCATTCACTACCAGCCTACACAATCCCAATGGATCAATCCCTTCCCATTCACTGCCAGCCTACACAATCCCAATGGATCAATCCCGTCCCATTCACTACCAGCCGACACAATCCCAATGGATCAATCCCTTCCCATTCACTACCAGCCTACACAATCCCAATGGATCAATCCCGTCCCAGTCACTGCCAGCCAACACAATCCCAATGGATCAATCCCTTCCCAGTCACTACCAGCGTACACAATCCCAATGGATCAATCCCTTCCCATTCACTGCCAGCCTACACAATCCCAATGGATCAATCCCGTCCCATTCACTGCCAGCCTACACAATCCCAATGGATCAATCCCGTCCCAGTCACTGCCAGCATACAAAATCCTAATGGATCAATCCCGTCCCAGTCACTGCCAGCCTACACAAACCCAATGGATCAATTCCGTCCCAGTCATTGCCAGCCTACACAATCCTAATGGATCAATCCCGTCCCAGTCACTGCCAGCCTACACAATCCTAATGGATCAATCCCGTCCCAGTCACTACCAGCCGACACAATCCCAATGGATCAATCCCTTCCCATTCACTACCAGCCGACACAATCCCAATGGATCAATCCCTTCCCATTCACTACCAGCCTACACAATCCCAATGGATCAATCCCTTCCCATTCACTACCAGCCTACACAATCCCAATGGATCAATCCCTTCCCAGTCACTGCCAGCCTACACAATCATAATGGATCAATCTCTTCCCATTCACTACCAGCCGACACAATCCCAATGGATCAATCCCTTCCCATTCACTACCAGCCTACACAATCCCAATTGGTCAATCTCTTCCCATTCACTGCCAGCCTACACAATCCCAATGGATCAATTCCGCCCCAGTCACTGCCAGCCTACACAATCCCAATGGATCAATCCCTTCCCATTCACTACCAGCCTACACAATCCTAATGGATCAATCACTTCCCATTCACTACCAGCCGACACAATCCCAATGGATCAATCCCTTCCCATTCACTACCAGCCTACACAATCCCAATGGATCAATCCCTTCCCATTCACTACCAGCCGACACAATCCCAATGGATCAATCACTTCCCATTCACTACCAGCCTACACAATCCCAATGGATCAATCCCTTCCCCGTCACAGCCAGCCTACACAATCCCAATGGATCAATCCCTTCCCATTCACTACCAATCGACACAATCCCAATGGATCAATCCCGTCCCAGTCACTACCAGCCTGCACAATCCTAATGGATCAATCCCGTCCCAGTCACTGCCAGCCTACACAATCCTAATGGATCAATCCCGTCCCAGTCACTGCCAGCCAACACAATCCCAATGGATCAATCCCTTCCCATTCACTGCCAGCCTACACAATCCCAATGGATCAATCCCGTCCTAGTCACTGCCAGCCTACACAATCCCAATGGATCAATCCCGTCCCATTCACTACCAGCCTACACAATCCCAATGGATTAATCCCTTCCCATTCACTACCGGCTGACACAATCCCAATGGATCAATCCCTTCCCATTCACTCCCACTGTACATAATCTCAATAGATCAAATCTGTTCCCATTCACACCCACTGTACACAATCCCAATGGATCAAACTTGTTCCCATTCACGCCCAGCCGACACAATACCAATGGATCAAACCCCTTCCCATTCACTCTTAGTCTACAAAATCCCAATGTATCAAACACTTGCCCATTCACTCCCAGTGTACACAATCCCAATGGATCAAACACCTTCCCACTCACTCCCACTGTACACAATACTAATGGAACAAACCCCTTCCCATTCACTCCCATTGTACACAATTCCAATGGATCAAACCCCTTCCCAGTCACTGCCAGCCTACACAATCCCAATGGATCAATCCCTTCCCATTCACTGCCAGCCTACACAATCCTAATGGATCAATCCCTTCCCATTCACTACCAGCCTACACAATCCCAATGGATCAACCCCTTCCCATTCACTACCAGCCGACA
This sequence comes from Scyliorhinus torazame, assembly GCF_047496885.1. NCBI lineage: Eukaryota > Metazoa > Chordata > Chondrichthyes > Carcharhiniformes > Scyliorhinidae > Scyliorhinus > Scyliorhinus torazame. Next base: position 82,714 of record NW_027308500.1, on the reverse strand, counting down.
CAATCCCAATGGATCAATCCCTTCCCATTCACTACCAGCCTACACAATCCCAATGGATCAATCCCTTCCCAGTCACTGCCAGCCTACACAATCCCAATGGATCAATCCCTTCCCATTCACTACCAGCCGACACAATCCCAATGGATCAATCCCATCCCAGTCACTACCAGCCTGCACAATCCTAATGGATCAATCCCGTCCCAGTCACTGCCAGCCTACACAATCCTAATGGATCAATCCCGTCCCAGTCACTGCCAGCCTACACAATCCCAATGGATCAATCCCTTCCCATTCACTGCCAGCCTACACAATCCCAATGGATCAATCCCATCCCAGTCACTGCCAGCCTACACAATCCCAATGGATCAATCCCGTCCCATTCACTACCAGCCTACACAATCCCAATGGATCAATCCCTTCCCATTCACTACCGGCTGACACAATCCCAATGGATCAATCCCTTCCCATTCACTCCCACTGTACATAATCTCAATAGATCAAATCTGTTCCCATTCACACACACTGTACACAATCCCAATGGATCAAACTTGTTCCCATTCTCGCCCAACCTACACAATACCAATGGATCAAACCCCTTCCCATTCACTCCCAGTGTACACAATCCCAATGGATCAAACACCTTCCCACTCACTCCCACTGTACACAATACTAATGGAACAAACCCCTTCCCATTCACTCCCATTGTACACAATTCCAATGGATCAAACCCCTTCCCAGTCACTGCCAGCCTACACAATCCCAATGGATCAATCCCTTCCCATTCACTGCCAGCCTACACAATCCCAATGGATCAATCCCTTCCCAGTCACTACCAGCCTACACAATCCCAATGGATCAATCCCTTCCCAGTCACTACCAGCCTACACAATCCCAATGGATCAATCCCTTCCCAGTCACTACCAGCCTACACAATCCCAATGGATCAATCCCGTCCCATTCACTGCCAGCCTACACAATCCCAATGGATCAATCCCGTCCCAGTCACTGCCAGCATACACAATCCTAATGGATCAATCCCGTCCCAGTCACTGCCAGCCTACACAAACCCAATGGATCAATTCCGTCCCAGTCATTGCCAGCCTACACAATCCTAATGGATCAATCCCGTCCCAGTCACTGCCAGCCTACACAATCCTAATGGATCAATCCCGTCCCAGTCACTACCAGCCGACACAATCCCAATGGATCAATCCCTTCCCATTCACTACCAGCCGACACAATCCCAATGGATCAATCCCTTCCCATTCACTACCAGCCTACACAATCCCAATGGATCAATCCCTTCCCATTCACTACCAGCCTACACAATCCCAATGGATCAATCCCTTCCCAGTCACTGCCAGCCTACACAATCATAATGGATCAATCCCGTCCCAGTCACTGCCAGCCGACACAATCCCAATGGATCAATCCCTTCCCATTCACTACCAGCCTACACAATCCCAATGGATCAATCGCTTCCCATTCACTGCCAGCCTACACAATCCCAATGGATCAATCCCTTCCCATTCACTGCCTGCCTACACAATCCCAATGGATCAATCCCTTCCCATTCACTACCAGCCTACACAATCCCAATTGGTCAATCTCTTCCCATTCACTGCCAGCCTACACAATCCCAATGGATCAATTCCGCCCCAGTCACTGCCAGCCTACACAATCCCAATGGATCAATCCCTTCCCATTCACTACCAGCCTACACAATCCTAATGGATCAATCACTTCCCATTCACTACCAGCCGACACAATCCCAATGGATCAATCCCTTCCCATTCACTACCAGCCTACACAATCCCAATGGATCAATCCCTTCCCATTCACTACCAGCCGACACAATCCCAATGGATCAATCACTTCCCATTCACTACCAGCCTACACAATCCCAATGGATCAATCCCTTCCCCGTCACAGCCAGCCTACACAATCCCAATGGATCAATCCCTTCCCATTCACTACCAATCGACACAATCCCAATGGATCAATCCCGTCCCAGTCACTACCAGCCTGCACAATCCTAATGGATCAATCCCGTCCCAGTCACTGCCAGCCTACACAATCCTAATGGATCAATCCCGTCCCAGTCACTGCCAGCCTACACAATCCCAATGGATCAATCCCTTCCCATTCACTGACAGCCTACACAATCCCAATGGATCAATCCCGTCCTAGTCACTGCCAGCCTACACAATCCCAATGGATCAATCCCGTCCCATTCACTACCAGCCTACACAATCCCAATGGATTAATCCCTTCCCATTCACTACCGGCTGACACAATCCCAATGGATCAATCCCTTCCCATTCACTCCCACTGTACATAATCTCAATAGATCAAATCTGTTCCCATTCACACCCACTGTACACAATCCCAATGGATCAAACTTGTTCCCATTCACGCCCAGCCGACACAATACCAATGGATCAAACCCCTTCCCATTCACTCTTAGTCTACAAAATCCCAATGTATCAAACACTTGCCCATTCACTCCCAGTGTACACAATCCCAATGGATCAAACACCTTCCCACTCACTCCCACTGTACACAATACTAATGGAACAAACCCCTTCCCATTCACTCCCATTGTACACAATTCCAATGGATCAAACCCCTTCCCAGTCACTGCCAGCCTACACAATCCCAATGGATCAATCCCTTCCCATTCACTGCCAGCCTACACAATCCTAATGGATCAATCCCTTCCCATTCACTACCAGCCTACACAATCCCAATGGATCAACCCCTTCCCATTCACTACCAGCCGACACAATCCCAATGGATCAATCCCTTCCCATTCACTACCAGCCTACACAATCCCAATGGATCAATCCCTTCCCAGTCACTGCCAGCCTACACAATCCCAATGGATCAATCCCTTCCCATTCACTACCAGCCGACACAATCCCAATGGATCAATCCCGTCCCAGTCACTACCAGCCTGCACAATCCTAATGGATCAATCCCGTCCCAGTCACTGCCAGCCTACACAATCCTAATGGATCAATCCCGTCCCAGTCACTGCCAGCCTACACAATCCCAATGGATCAATCCCTTCCCATTCACTGCCAGCCTACACAATCCCAATGGATCAATCCCATCCCAGTCACTGCCAGCCTACACAATCCCAATGGATCAATCCCGTCCCATTCACTACCAGCCTACACAATCCCAATGGATCAATCCCTTCCCATTCACTACCGGCTGACACAATCCCAATGGATCAATCCCTTCCCATTCACTCCCACTGTACATAATCTCAATAGATCAAATCTGTTCCCATTCACACACACTGTACACAATCCCAATGGATCAAACTTGTTCCCATTCTCGCCCAACCTACACAATACCAATGGATCAAACCCCTTCCCATTCACTCCCAGTGTACACAATCCCAATGGATCAAACACCTTCCCACTCACTCCCACTGTACACAATACTAATGGAACAAACCCCTTCCCATTCACTCCCATTGTACACAATTCCAATGGATCAAACCCCTTCCCAGTCACTGCCAGCCTACACAATCCCAATGGATCAATCCCTTCCCATTCACTGCCAGCCTACACAATCCTAATGGATCAATCCCTTCCCATTCACTACCAGCCTACACAATCCCAATGGATCAATCCCTTCCCATTCACTACCAGCCGACACAATCCCAATGGATCAATCCCGTCCCAGTCACTACCAGCCTGCACAATCCTAATGGATCAATCCCGTCCCAGTCACTGCCAGCCTACACAATCCTAATGGATCAATCCCGTCCCAGTCACTGCCAGCCTACACAATCCCAATGGATCAATGCCTTCCCATTCACTGCCAGCCTACACAATCCCAATGGATCAATCCCGTCCCAGTCACTGCCAGCCTACACAATCCCAATGGAGCAATCCCGTCCCATTCACTACCAGCCTACACAATCCCAATGGATCAATCCCTTCCCATTCACTACCGGCTGACACAATCCCAATGGATCAATCCCTTCCCATTCACTCTCACTGTACATAATCTCAATAGATCAAATCTGTTCCCATTCACTCCCACTGTACACAATCCCAATGGATCAAACTTGTTCCCATTCTCGCCCAACCTACACAATACCAATGGATCAAACCCCTTCCCATTCACTGTTAGTCTACAAATTCCCAATGTATCAAACACTTGCCCATTCACTCCCAGTGTACGCAATCCCAATGGATCAAACACCTTGCCACTCACTCCCACTGTACACAATACTAATGGAACAAACCCCTTTTCATTCACTCCCATTGTACACAATTCCAATGGATCAAACCCCTTCCCATTCACTCCCATTGTACGCAATCCCAATGGATCAAAGCCCTTCCTATTTACTCCCGGTCTACACAATCAATATAGATTAAACTCCTTCCTATTCACTCCCAGTGTACACAATCCCAATGGATCAAACCCCTCCCTATTCACTCCCAGTGTACACAATCCCAATGGATCAAGCCCCTCCCTATTCACTCCCAGTGAACACAATCCAAATGGATCAAACCCCTCCCTATTCACTCCCAGTGTACACAATCCCAATGGATGAAACCCCTCCCTATTCACTCCCAGTGTACACAATCCCAATGGATCAAACCCCTCCCTATTCACTCCCAGTGAACACAATCCAAATGGATCAAACCCCTCCCTATTCACTCCCAGTGTACACAATCCCAATGGATCAAACCCCTCCCTATTCACTCCCAGTGTACACAATCCCAATGGATTAGACCCCTCCTTGTACACTGGGAGTGTATACAATTCCAATGGATCAAACCCCTCCCTATTCACTCCCAGTGTACAGAATCCCAATGGATCAAACCTCTTCCCATTCACTCCCAGTCTACAAAATCCCAATGTGTCAAACACCTTCCCATTCACTCCCAGTGTACATAATCCCAATGGATCAAACACCTTACCATTCACTCTCAGTGTACACAATCCCAATGGATCAAACCCTTCCCTATTCACTCCCAGTGTACACAATCCCAATGGATCAAACCCCTCCCTATTCACTCCCAGTGTGCACAATTCTAATGGATCAAACCCCTCCCTATTCACTCTCAGTGTACACAATCCCAATGGATCAAACCCTTCCCTATTCACTCCCAGTGTACATAATCCCAATGGATCAAACACCTTACCATTCACTCTCAGTGTACACAATTCCAATGGATCAAACCCTTCCCTATTCACTCCCAGTGTACACAATCTCAATGGATCAAACCCCTCCCTATTCACTCCCAGTGTGCTCAATCCCAAAGGATCAAACCCCTCCCTATTCACTCCCAGTGTACACAATCCCAATGGATCAAACCCCTCCCTATTCACTCCCAGTGTGTACAATCCTAAAGGATCAAACCCTTCCCTATTCACTCCCAGTGTACACAATCCCAATGGATCAAACCCCTCCTTATTCACTCTCAGTGTACACAATCCCAATGGATGAAACCCCTCCCTATTCACTCCCAGTGTACACAATACCAATGGATCAAGCCCCTTCCCATTTACTCCCGGTCTACACAATCCCAATGGATCAACCCCCTTCCCATTTACTCCCAGTCTACACAATCCTAATGGATCAAACCCCTTCCCATTTACTCCCGGTCTACACAATCCCAATGGATCAAACCCCTTCCCATTTACTCCCGGTCTACACAATCCCAATGGATCAAACACCTTACCATTCACTCCCAGTGTACACAATCCCAATCGATCAAACCCCGTCCCATTTACTCCCGGTCTACACAATCAAAATAGCTTAAACACCTTCCCATTCACTCCCAGTGTACACAATCCCAGTGGATCAAACCCCTCCTTATTCACTCTCAGTGTACACAATCCCAATGGATGAAACCCCTCCCTATTCACTCCCAGTGTACACAATACCAATGGATCAAACCCCTTCCCATTTACTCCCGGTCTACACAATCCCAATGGATCAAACCCCTTCCCATTTACTCCCAGTCTACACAATCCTAATGGATCAAACTCCTTCCCATTTACTCCTGGTCTACACAATCCCAATGGATCAAACCCCTTCCCATTTACTCCCGGTCTACACAATCCCAATGGGTCAAACCCCTTCCCATTTACTCCCGGTCTACACAATCCCAATGGATCAAACCCCTTCCCATTTACTCCCGGTCTACACAATCCCAATGGATCAAACCCCTTCCCATTTACTCCCGGTCTACACAATCCCAATGGATCAAACCCTTTCCCATTTACTCCCGGTCTGCACAATCAATATAGATTAAACACCTTACTATTCACTCCCAGTGTACACAATCCCAATGGATCAAACCCCTTCCCATTTATTCCCGGTCTGCACAATCAATATAGATTAAACACCTTACCATTCACTCCCATTGTACACAATACCAATGGATCAAACCCCTTCCCATTTACACCCGGTGTACACAATCAATATAGATTAAACACCTTACCATTCACTCCAAGTGTACACAATCCCAATGGATCAAACCCCTTCCCATTTACTCCCGGTCTACACAATCCCAATGGATCAAACCCCTTCCCATTTACTCCCGGTCTGCACAATCAATATAGATTAAACACCTTACCATTCACTCCCAGTGTACACAATCCCAATGGATCAAACCCCTTCCCATTTACTTCCGGTCTACACAATCAATGAAGATTAAACACCTGACCATTCACCCCCAGTGTACACAATCCCAATGGACCAAACCCCTTCCCATTTGCTACCGGTCTACACAATCCTAATGGATCAAACCCCTTGCCATTTACTCCCGGTCTACAGAATCAATATAGATTAAACACCTTCCCATTCACTCCCAGTGTACGCAATCCCAGTGGATCAAACCCCTCCTTATTCACTCTCAGTGTACACAATCCCAATGGATGAAACCCCTCCCTATTCACTCCCAGTGTACACAATACCAATGGATCAAACCCCTTCCCATTTACTCCCGGTCTACACAATCCCAATGGATCAAACCTCTTCCCATTTACTCCCGGTCTACACAATCCTAATGGATCAAACTCCTTCCCATTTACTCCCGGTCTACACAATCCCAATGGATCAAACCCCTTCCCATTTACTCCCGGTCTACACAATCCCAATGGATCAAACCCCTTCCCATTTACTCCCGGTCTACACAATCCCAATGGATCAAACCCCTTCCCATTTACTCCCGGTCTACACAATCCCAATGGATCAAACCCCTTCCCATTTACTCCCGGTCTACACAATCCCAATGGATCAAACCCCTTCCCATTTACTCCCGGTCTACACAATCCCAATGGATCAAACCCCTTCCCATTTACTCCCGGTCTGCACAATCAATATAGATTAAACACCTTACCATTCACTCCCAGTGTACACAATCCCAATGGATCAAACCCCTTCCCATTTACTCCCGGTCTGCACAATCAATATAGATTAAACACCTTACCATTCACTCCCATTGTACACAATACCAATGGATCAAACCGCTTCCCATTTACTCCCGGTGTACACAATCAATATAGATTAAACACCTTACCATTCACTCCCAGTGTACACAATCCCAATGGATCAAACACCTTCCCATTTACTCCCGGTCTACACAATCAATGAAGATTAAACACCTTACCATTCACCCCCAGTGTACACAATCCCAATGGAGCAAACCCCTTCCCATTTACTGCCGGTCTACACAATTCCAATGGATCAAACCCCTTCCCATTTACTGCCGGTCTACACAATTCCAATGGATCAAACCCCTTGCCATTTACTCCCGGTCTACAGAATCAATATAGATTAAACACCTTCCCATTCACTCCCAGTGTACACAATCCCAATGGATCAAACACCTTCCCATTCATGCCCATTGTACACAATCTGAATGGACCAAACCCCTTCCTATTCACTCCCAGTCTAAACAATACCAATGGATCAAACCCCTTCCCATTTACTGCCGGTCTACACAATCCCAATGGATCAAACCCCTTGCCATTTACTCCCGGTCTACACAATCAATATAGATTAAACACCTTACCATTCACCCCTATTGTACACAATCCCAATCAATCAAACCCCTTCCAATTCACTCCCAGTCTAAACAATCCCAATGGATCAACTCCTTCCTATTCACTTCCATTGCACACAATCCCAATGGATCAAACACCTTCCCATTAGGGCAGCGCGGCGGCGCAGTGTTTCGCATTACTGCCTCACGGCCTCGAGGTCCCAGGTTCGATCCCGGCTCTGGGTCACTCTCTGTGTGGAGTATGCACATTCTCTCCGTGTTTGCGTGGGCTTCGCCCCCACGACCCAAAGATGTGCAGGGTAGGTGGATTGGCCACGCTAAATTGCCCCTTAATTGGAAAAAATTTACTGGGAACTCTAAATTAATTTTTTTAAAACCCCTTCCCATTCACACCCAGTCTACACAATCCCGTCGGATCAAACCCCATCCCAGTCACTTTGTACACAATCCCAGTTGTTGAATCCCCTTCCCATTAACTCCCGGTCTACACAACCCAAATGGATTAAGCCCCTTCCTATTCACTCCCATCGCACACAATCCCAATGGATCAAACCCCTTTCCATTCACTCCCAGTCTACACAATCCCATCGGATCAAACCCCATCCCAGTCACTTTATATACAATCCCAATTGATCAATCCCCTTCCCATTAACTCCCGGTCTACACAATCCAAATCGATTAACCCCTTCCTATTCACTCCCATTGCACTCAATCCCAATGGATCAAACCCCTTCCTATTCACTCCCATTGTACACAATCCCAATGGATCAAACCCCTTCCTATTCACTCCCATTGCACACAATCCCAAGAATCAAACCCCTTCCTATTCACTCCTGGTCTTCACAATCCCATTGGATCAAACCCCATCCCAGTAACTTTGTACAAAATCCCAATCAATCAAACCCCTTCCCATTCACTCCCAGTCTATACAATCCCAATGGATCAAACCCCTTCCCATTCACTCCCGGTCTACACAATCCCAATGGATCAAACCCCTTCCCATTCACTCCCAGTCTACACAATCCCAATGGATTAAACTCCTACCTATTCACTACCATTGTACACAATCCCAATCGATCAAACCCCTTTCCATTCACTCCCACTGTACACAATCCCAATGGATCAAACGTCTACTAATTCACCCAATTTCACCCAATTCCAATGGATTAAACCCCTTCCCAATGATCCCCATTGTACAGAATCCCAAAGGGTTAAACCCCTTCCCAATCACTCCCACTGTAATCCCAATGGATTGAACCTCTCCCCATTCACTCCCATTGTAATCCCAAAGGATCAAACCCCTTCCCATTCATTCCCACTGTAATCCCAATGGATCAAACCCCTTCCCATTCACTCTCATTCATTCTAAATCTTATTCTACATCCTGCATGCAATCTGCATGACCAACACTACCTCTGATGATGTCCTTTACTCTTCCCATCCTCTGATTATGGCCTTGAGGCCAGGAGCTATTACTACGTGTTCTGCACCCAACAGAATGTCAGAGTCACATAGAATAGACTCGCAGAGTCATGATGAGAATAGAGGGGGCCTTTCAGCCTATCGTTCCCATGCTATCTCTCTGGAGAACCAACCAGTCAGTCCCCATTCCCCCAACTGATCAGGGTCATTAACACATTGCTGTTTGTGGGATCTTGCTGTGCATAAACTGGCTGCTGCCTGTCCGACATAACAACAGTGCACTTTTACATTACACTCCCCAGGTAGGCCGCAGAATAGTTGAAGGCATCTGTTCATGGTAAAATAGCCATCAGGCTGAATTTTGGGCCTAATATACAATTGGACACTATAAATTAAAACCACAGTAGGAAAGGCCTGATGGGAATTCAAACAGTCAAGTTTGAATATATTTGACAGAAACAAGCAGCCGGGACAAGTCTGAGCCTGTCGTGTAAAGAGGAGAGTAAAAGATACTCAGCCCCATTCAAAAGGATCGACTGTTGTGGATTGCCCAGATGAAACCAGACTTTCTGGCACCTAGATTCTTGCCATTAGGGCTGTACGGTGGCGCAGCGATTAGCACTGCTGCCTCACAGCGCCAAGGACTCGGGACTCCGTGTGGAGTTTGCACATTCTCCCCATGTCTGCTTGGGTCACACCCCCACAACCCAAAAAGATGTGCAGAGTGGGTGGCACAGTGGTTAGCACTGCTGCCTCATGGCGCCGAGGTCCCAGGTTCGATCCTGGCCCAGGGTCACTGTCCGTGTGGAGTTTGCATATTCTCCCTGTGGCTGCGTGGGTTTCACCCCCACAACCCAAAAAGATGTGCAGGACAGGTGGATTGGTCATGCCAAATTGCCCCTCAATTGGAAAAAATAATTGGGTATTCAAAATTTATATAAAAGAAAGATTTCCTGCATTACCTTATATGGGATAAGGTCACAGGCGGACATTGCACTTGAGATAGACCCCTGCGGAGGGTGGGGGTGGGTGGGGTTCCTGGTGTCCTGCAGAGTTGCAATTGTCAACTCCATTGGGTGCTGCGACCCCCGCCCTGCAATTCATTGGCTGAGAGCCAGAGAAACCTCTGGAAGGGTGGGGAGAGGGGGATAAAAATGAGGCACTCAGGGGCCCTCCGCAGCCAAGACTCGACACAGAGGCAGCAGAGAAGACTCGACCGCAGACCAGAGAATGGATGGAATGGGCGCGTGAGACCCACCTTCGCCGAGGAGGGCCCCAAGACGACGGCGCCTCGGGAGATTGGACCTGCAGCTCAATCAAGTTCATCGGCACGGGTAGTACAGAATCTTGGGCAAACTACTTTTGGGAAAATTAGGGCGAGTAACTGTTTTATTGGAGCGATTCTCCGAACCCCGCGCCGGAGAATCGACACACCTGCGCCACGACGCCCTGACTCCGGCGCGCGATTCTCCGAGGTGCGGAGAATCGGCGCCATTTGCGCCGGCGCAGTGCCAGCCGCGGGCCGCTGGAATCGGCGGGGCCGCCGATTCTCCGGCCCAGATGGGCCGAGCGGCCGCGCGGATACGACAGAGTCCCGCCGGCGCCGTTCACCCCTGGTCACTGCCAGAGAGAACTCTGCGCGAACGGTCGGGGGGCGGCCTGTGGGTGGGGCGGGGTGCTCCGTCCCCGGGGGGGCCTCCGATGGGGCCTGGCCTGCGATCGGGGCTCACCGATCGGTGGGCCGGCCTCTCCTGCCCCCCCCCCCCCCCCCGGGCCTACTTTCCTGCACGGCCGGCCCCTGAACACAGACGCTATGTTGAGTCGGGGCCGACGCGCTAAAGAAGTCCCCCGTGCATGCACGGGTTGGTGCGGCCCAACTGCGCATGCACGGGTTGGTGCGGCGCCCATTTGACGCCGGGAAGGGAGGCTGGAGCGGCGTGAACCGCTCCAGCGCCGTGCTGGTCCCCTGTGGGGGCCAGAATCGGTCATCCCCGTGCCCGTTTCACGCCGTTGTGAAATGCAATGGCATTCACAACGGCGCGAACACTTGGGCCCCATTTGGAGAATCGCCCCCATTGTGTCTGTGAGTAAGTTTGGGTTGAATTGTGATCCTTTGTGTCTGTCCTTTGTCCATCTTGCAAATAAGGGCACCTGGGTAAAACATTTTAATAATAAACTGGTTCAAGTGTCTGATTATTTACAGAGAAGGCATTGGTTGGAAGGGGTGTGTTATACATGTAATATGCATTATCCTCAAGGCAGGGGACATGCGGGGGCACAGTGACAGAAAGTGGAGCCAAGCAGCCTCAAGGAACTGGCTTTGTTTCCGAGACGACAGGCAGCCTTGCTATCGAGCACAGAAGGGTTCAGAAATGGCGAGGCTGCTGGACAATGGGCTGTTCAGAGGAGTTCGCTGCTGGCAGTGTTCGGAGCTCCTGGTACCAAGCGGCGGCTCCCTCAGCCCACAGGGAGATACTTCAATGTTCCAGCCAGTCTTGGCTGCCACGCCCTAGCGTCCTGCCCAGTGACTTGTCCACTTATCAACAACATCTTTCATTTAAATACCCACTGCAACATCAGGAACTGGGAATTGCAATCTGACCCTGAGCCACAAGGCGACCAGGAGCTCAGTTAAAAGGGTCGGGTTTAAGGAGCTTCTTAAAGGAGGAGAGAGAGACAAACAGACAGAAACAGACAGAAAGAGGTGGGGAGGTTTAAGGAAGAAATTCAAGAGCTTATGGCCCAGGCAGCTGACGACACGATCGGCAATGGTGGAGTGACGGGAATCGGAGATTGCTCAAGAGGAGCGCAGAGATCTCGAAGGATGGTGGTGGGTGGACTATGTTACAGAGATAGGGAAAGTTGTAGGGGCTGGTGGAGGTTAGAGATAGGGAAGGTTCCAGGGGACTGGATGAGGTTACAGAGATAGGGAATGGATGACAAGGGGTTTGATCCATTTGGAATTGTGTACAATAGGAGTGAATGAGAAGGGATTTGGTCTCACACAGTCCAAAGATGTACAGGTTAGGTGGATTGGCCATGCTAAATTGCCTCTTAGGGCGGAGTTGCAGGAATAGGGTGTGGATTGGGGCTAGGTGGGGTGGTCTTTCGAAGGGTCGGTACAGACTCAATGGGCCGAATGGCCTCCTCTGCACTGTAGGGATTTTATGATTGGGATTTTGTACAGTGGGAGTGAATGGGAAAGGATTTCATCCATTGGGGACTCTACTTTATAATTCTCATCTTTGTTTTCTAATGCCACCTCACTTTCTCCATACAACCCTCCATATCTCTGTAACCTTCTCCGACACTCTATATCTATGTAACTCCCTCTGACCCTCCCTTTGTCTGGAAACGCCACCAGTCCCTACAATCTTGCTTATTTTTGTAATCCCCTACAACCCTCCCTTATCTCTGGAACCTCCTCTAGTCCCTACAACCCTCCCCATCTCTGTAACCCACTCCAACCTTCCCTATCTCTGGAACCTCCCCCAGCTCCTACAACCCTCCTTATCTCCATAAACCCCTACAACTATCCCTATCTTTGTAATCTCCTCCAGCCCCTACAGCCCTCCCTACCTCTGTAACCCCCTCCGACCATCCCTATCTCTGGAACCTCCTCCAGCCCCTACAACCCTCCCTATTTCTGTTACCTCCTCCTGCCTGTACAACCCTCCCCATCTCTGTCACCTCTTTCAGGCTCTACAACCAGAAAGGGGTGTCAGCGAGCTAGTGTTTTTTTGACGACAATAATAATAATAGCTTATTGTCACAAGTAGGCTTCAATGAAGTTACTGTGAAAAGCCCAGAACCGCCACATTCCGGCATCTGTTCGGGCAGGCCGGTACGGGAATTGAACCCGCGCTGCTGGCATTGTTCTGCTTAGCAAGCCAGTTATTTAGCCCACTGTGCTAAACCAGCCCCTATATAGTTTCCTGGTCACTGTGACTGAGACAAGCTTTTATTAATTCAATGTAAATTGTGGGCAGCACGGTGGTGCAGTGGTTGGCACGGCTGCCTCACAGCGCCAAGGACCCAGGTTCGATCCCGGCCCAGGGTCACTGCCCGTGTGGAGTTTGCACATTCTCCCCATACCTACGTGGGTCTCACCCCCACAATCCAAAAAGATGTGCAGGGTAGGTGAATTGGCCATGCTAAATTGTCCCTTAATTGGAAAAAAAGAATTGGGTACTCAAAATTTATATTTTAAAAAATAAAATAAAGAAGTAAATTGCATCGGCTGCCAAGCTGGGATTTGAATCCTGGTTCCCGGGGCGTTAGCCTCAGAAATGGGTCACATTTCCAGTGAAAATACCCGTGCAGCACCATAATATCTCCATTGTGACCCGGGGTCAAAGGTTACTGGTTGAGAAGCCTCTCGGGGGCATTGCGCTAGATTACAGGTGGAACTGATATGAAAATGGTTGATGTTCGGACAACGTGATGACTGATTAAGGAAACCTATGGGGACAGGTTCGCTCAATCTATCTGCAATTTGCAGGAAGGCAAATTAATTTAACAGTTTATCAGAGTTTAACAGCATTTGGGAAATGGTGCGTGGATCATAAATTTGATCTTGATGTTGGCAATTTGAAAACCTCGTCCCCCCGCCCTGCTCTGAAGCCGAGCTCTGTTTTTACGGGAACGGGTCAACACATAGGCCGCAGGCTCCAGGCCTAGTTAGTTCAGTCTCTCTTGCCTTGAACGCTTTAATTTTTTTTTGCTTCAGAAAATATTTTTGTGCTTCCCCACTGATCCCACTCCCTCTTCCACACCCCAACCACACCCCCAGTGGATGCCCATTGCTGATATCTGGAGAGAGCCACATGAGGTTAAAACAAGGGTCTGCCCCACCGAGCAAGTTCAGCCAGAGGGTTGAGGCCTGCTACAGGCCGGCTCATTCGCAAAACAAGGTCAAAAAGAGGGAGCAGCAGAGAAAAGGAAAAGACACACCGAAGTGCTCAGAAAATTGGAAGTAGTTTGATACCAGGTTGCACAAGGAGATATGAGGGACAAGCTCGGTCAAAGTGGGAGGAGCTGGGGAGCGAGGGAGAGATAAAAGGGGACTTGCCATTTCTTGAGCTCATGTCACCGCCTCAGAATGCCCAAAAGCATTTCCCATCCAAATGAAAGACGGGCTTTGAAGTGAGGCTCCTGTTGTAATGCGGGAAGCCCAGCAGCCAATTTGGTACACAGTCAAATCCCACAAACAGCAGTGTGATAACGACTCGGATCATCTGTTTTGTTTTGTGATGTTGGTTGAGGGATAATTATCGGTCCCAGGACACCGGGGAGAACTCCCCTCTGCATCCCCATCCTTCCAAATAGTGACCATGGGATCTTTTACACCTTTCCAAGAGAGAAGACAGCAACCTTGGATTTATGTTTCAATGAGAGAAAGAGAGAGACGGAGCGAGAGAGAGAGAGAGAGACAGACAGACAGAGATAGAGGGGGAGGAAGAGAATTGTAACGACACAGGTCCAGAGCTCAGGGCCACCCAGGCAGCTGAAGGTACGTCCGCCAATGGTGCAGCAATAGCAATCGGAGGGGTTCTCAAGAGGCCGGAACTGGAGGATTGCCGAGATCTTGGAGGATTGAAGCTGCTCGAGGAGGTTACAGAGATCGGGATAGTTGGCGAGGTTGGAGGAGGTTACAGAGATAGGGAGGGTTGTAGAGGCTGGAGGAGGTTACAGAGATAGGGAGGGTTGTAGAGGCTGGAAGAGGTTATGGGGATCGGGAGGATTGTAGGGGCTGGAGGAGGTTACAAAGATAGGGAGGATTGTAGGGGCTGGAGGAGATTACAGAGATAGGGAGGGTTGTAGGGGCTGGAGGAGGTTACAGAGATAGGGAGGGTTGTAGGGGCTGGAGGAGGTTACAGAGATAGGGAGGATTGTAGGGGCTGGAGGAGGTTACAGGGATAGGGAGGGTTGTAGAGGCTAGAGGAGGTTACGGGGATCGGGAGGATTGTAGGGGCTAGAGGGGATTACAGAGATAGGGAGAGTTGGAGGGGCTGGAGGAGGTTACAGAGATAGGAGGGTGGTGAGGAGGGGGTTGAAAACAGGGATAAGAATTTAAAATGGTGGAGTTGCCGGACCAGGAGCCAATATGGGTCAGCGAGTGAGAGTAGGTGTTGGATCTCGGTGCCAGTGGGACCCAGGACTTTACTGAGCAGGGGCTGGGTGGGTGAGAGAGCTGCCTGCAATCTGTTGGAAAATTCAAGCGTCGAGGGTAACCAAGATAGGAATGAGGCTTTCCGCAGTCGATCAGCTGAGATACACACGGATGAACCACATCGGGAAAGCTGCTCGTGTCTAAGAGTGACCTCAAGTGAGACAGAACAGCAAGTGAACGGTTCAGCAAGTTCAATCAAAGGTTGAATTCTTCCACCTCATCTCCAAGGAAATAGATTGTTCCTGGAGGTCCTTGTGAAGCCAGAACAAGTTCCCTCTTCGTGGGTAAATGAACCAAACTAACAAATCCATCAGAGACACTGTCGGGAGTCCGGATCCTGAAATAGCACAGTGGATAAGGAGAGAGACCACGGGCGAAATTCACCCCCAACGGCGCGATGTCCGCCGACTGGCGCCCAAAACGGCGCAAATCAGACGGGTATCGCGCCGCCCAAAAGGTGCGGAATGCTCCGCATCTTTGGGGTCCGAGCCCCAACATTGAGGGACGAGGCCGATGCCGGAGGGATTTCCGCCCCGCCAGCTGGCGGAAATGGCGTTTGTTGCCCCGCCAGCTGGCGCGGAAATGCGGCGCATGCGCGGGAGCGTCAGCGGCCGCTGACAGTTTCCCGCGCATGCGCAGTGGGGAGAGTCTCTTCCGCCTCCGCCATGGTGGAGGCCGTTGCGGAGGCGGAAGGGAAAGAGTGCCCCCACGGCACAGGCTCACCCGCGGATCGGTGGGCCCCGATCGCGGGCCAGGCCACCGTGGGGGCACCCCCCGGGGTCAGATCGCCCCGTGCCCCCCCCCAGGACCCCGGAGCCCGCCCACACCGCCTGGTCCCGCCGGTAAATACCAGCTTTGATTTACGCCGGCAGGACAGGCAATTTCTGGGCGGGACTTCGGCCCATCCGGGCCGGAGAATTGAGCGGGGGGGTCCCGTCAACCGGCGCGGCCCGATTCCCGCCCCCGCCCAATCTCCCGTACCGGAGACTTCGGCGGGGGCGGGATTCACGGCGGCCAACGGCCATTCTCCGACCCGGCGGGAGGTCGGAGAATGACGCCCCACATCTTCAAAACACTCCGGGAACAATACAATCCGGCCTGATGATCCTCAACTCCGAGGATCGATATCGCTGAGTGTTATCTCAGGGGCAACATAGAAATAGTATCATAAAATGGTGACTGTGCAGGAGGAGGCCATTCAGCCCCCTCAAGTGCATGCTCGCTCTCTGCAAGGGCTATTCCTATTCTCCCATTCCCCCATAATTTTCCTCTATAGCTGTTATCTATTTATGATGTGGAGATGCCGGCGTTAGACTGAGGTGAGCACAGTATGAAGTCTTACAACATCAGGAGTCCAACAGGTTTGTTTCGAATCACTAGCTTACGGAGCACTGCTCCTTCCTCAGGTGATTCACCTGAGGAAGGAGCTGCGTTCCGAAAGCTAGTGATTCGAAACAAACCTGTTGGACTTTAACCTGGTGTTGTAAGACTTCTTACTGTTATCTATTTAGTTAACGATTCGATTCCCTTTGAAATTCTCGATTGAATCTGCCCACACTCTCAGGCAATGCCTTCCCAATCCTAGCCCCTTGCTGGGAGGAAAGGTTTCTCCCCCTGCCTCTGTTGCTTCGTGAGCCAATCACTTAAATCGACACCCCCTCGGGTTCTCGACCATTGGGAACAGTTTCTCCCTCTAATCACTCTGTCCAGACCTCCACCCCCGTCATGGTTTGTGAACACCTCGATCAAATCTCCCTCTCTACCTCCTCTTCCCCGGGGAGAACAGTCCCAGATTCTACTATCCATCCTGGCCACTAAAGGTCCTCATCCCCAGGACTGTTCTCGTCAATCTTTCTCTGTGCCCTCTCCCGGAAGCCTTCACATCCTTCCAAAGATGCTGTGTGTGGAATTCAACTCAATACTCCAGCTGACATCAAAGCATTGTTTTATACAAGTTTAACGTCGTCTCCTCGCTGTTGGGGGGGCGGGGGGGGGGGGGGGGGGGGGGGGGGGGGCATTGGGGTAGCAGCGCCTGGTGGGGCAGTGCAACAAAAATCTAAAGGTCAAGGGAAACCTACCCTAAATTAAAATATCATTTCCGGGGGGTGCATATAACCTAGTTATATCTGCTCAAAGACAATTTATACCCATCACCTATTTCTCTTGTCCTTCACAATGTAATTGACATGACATTAATATGGGGCTACTTGTGCTGAAGCAGTCCGACCGGGAATCGATAGAGGACAGGACCATAAGATGTACGAGCAGACATAGGCCATTCGGCCCATCGGGTCTGCTTTGCCATTCAATGAGATCATGATTGATCTGATGTGATAATCCTCAACTCCACTTTCCCGCCTTATCCACATAACCTTTGATTCCCTTACTGATTAAAAATCTGTCTGTCTCAGCCTTCATCATACTTTTTTTAAAATAAATTTAGCGTACCCAATTCACTTTTCCAATTAAGGGGCACTTTAGCGTGGCCAATCCACCTAGTCTGCACATCTTTGGGTTGTGGGGAGCAGTCAACATGCTGAATGGCCCAGCCTCTACAGCTCTCTGTGGTAAAGAATTCCACAGATTCACTACCGTCTGAGAGAAGAAATTCCATCTCATCTCTGTCTGAAATGGGTGACCCCCTTACTCTGAGATTATTCCCTCTGGTCCTGGACTCTCCCACAAGAGGAAACATCCTCTCAGCATCTACCCTGTCAATCCCCTTGAGAATCTTGGGCGAGATTCTCCGACCCCTCGCCGGGAATCGCGCCGCGCCGGTTGGCGCCGCCCCCCCCCCCCCCGCCCCCGCCCCCGCAATTCTCTGGCCCGGATGGGCCGAAGTGCCGCTGCTAAAATGCCTGTCCCGCCGGCATAGATTAAACCACCTACCTTACCGGCGGGACAAGGCAGCGCGGGCGGGCTCCAGGGTCCTGGGGGGGGGGCGCGGGGCGATCTGGCCCCGGGGGGTGCCCCCACGGTGGCCTGGCCCGCGATCAGGGCCCACCGATCCGCGGGCGGGCCTCTGCCGTGGGGGCATTCTTTTCCTTCCGCCTTCGCTACGGTCTCCACCATGGCGGAGGCGGAAGAGACTCCCTCCACTGCGCATGCGCGGGAAACTGTCAGCGGCCGCTGACGCTCCCGCGCATGCACCGCCCGGAGATGTCATTTCCACACCAGCTGGCGGGGCACCAAAGGCCTTTTCCGCCAGCTGGCGGGGCGGAAATTAGTACGGCGCGGGCCTAGCCCCTTAAGGTTGGGGTTCGGCCCCCAAAGATGCGGAGCATTCCGCACCTTTGGGGCAGCGCGATGCCTGACTGATTTGCGCCGTTTTGGGCGCCAGTCGGCGGACATCGCGCCGATACCGGAGAATTCCGTCCCTTATGTCTCAATAAGGTAGCCTCTCATTCTTCTGAACTCCAATTCTACTCACCCTCTCCTCATAAGAAAATCCCTCCATACCCAGGATCAACCTAGTGAACCTTCTCTGGACTGCCCCCAATACCAATATATATTTCCTTAGATAAGGGGACCAAAACTGTGCACAGTATTCCAGATGTGGTCTAACTAGCGTCTTGTATAGTTATAACAGGACTTCCCTGTTTTTATGTCGCAACGTCCTCTGTGCGTCACTGTCCTGAGGGACTGTCCTTCGCCGTCACTGTCCTGGCTCGCTGTTCCCTCCTCGTCCGTCTCACTGTCATCCATCCTGACATCTCTGTCTGTCCTCTGTGCGTAACCCCTCGGTAGCCCTGACTCAGAGAAGGTCCCTCAGAAGGTCCCTCCTGCCCGTGATCCTGCCCCTCGGTCCCGTGCGTCCCAGTGGCCGGAGGAGGTTGGAGCTGGACGGCGGCGGTTTGACCGAGCAGTTCCATGGCGGAGCTCCTGTGGCCCTGGAGAACACAGTAATGCACGTTTCGTTACACACGCGGGGTGGAGGGGGCAGTGTGAGGGTGTGGACTGTGGGGGTGGTGCAGTGTCAGGCGGTGGGGTGTGAGGGTGTGGACTGTGGGGGTGGTGCAGTGTCAGGCGGTGGGGTGTGAGGGTGTGGACTGTGGGGGTGGTGCCGTGTCAGGCGGTGGGGTGTGAGGGTGTGGACTGTGGGGGTGGTGCAGTGTCAGGCGGTGGGGTGTGAGGGTGTGGACTGTGGGGCTGGTGCAGTGTCAGGCGGTGGGGTGTGAGGGGGTGGAGTGTGAGGGGTGGAGTGTGAGGGGGTGGATTGTGAGGGGGTGGGGTGTGAGGGGTGGATTGTGAGGGGTGGATTGTGAGGGGTGGATTGTGAGGGGGTGGATTGTGAGGGGTGGAGTGTGAGGGGTGGAGTGTGAGGGGTGGAGTGTGAGGGGTGGAGTGTGAGGGGTGGAGTGTGAGGGGTGGAGTGTGAGGGGTGGATTGTGAGGGGTGGATTGTGAGGGGTGGAGTGTGAGGGGTGGATTGTGAGGGGTGGATTGTGAGGGGTGGATTGTGAGGGGTGGATTGTGAGGGGTGGAGTGTGAGGGGTGGAGTGTGAGGGGTGGAGTGTGAGGGGTGGATTGTGAGGGGTGGATTGTGAGGGGGTGGAGTGTGAGGGGGTGGAGTGTGAGGGGTGGGGGGTGGGGGTACTGATGGGCTGAGGGACTGCATGCCGACAGGGGATTCTCACCTGGTGCTGCGCCTCCGACCTGGCACGGCGCTACCTCCCGGCTGGCGGCTCCCCCAGCGAGGTCCAGTGCCCTTTGCTCGTGGACGGTAAGGGGGTGCAGCTCAGGTGATCCCCCTCCGGTTCTCGAACGCTCCCTATGATTGTGAGCTGTCTTGCCCTTGGCGGGGGAGGGAGGAGGGGGGGGGGATGAACCTCAGGGTTAGGTGGTCATCAGCAGGACGCACACATGTGAGCAACATTATCACTGGGTGGGGGCACTGGGACCCACGCCATGGCACCTGCCCACGGGGTGGGGAGGGGGGTCCACATGTGTCCCGGGTGCAACGTGGGGCCCCTGTACCCATTCCCCCCCCACCCCCCGGGGCATTGCGGGGGGGGGGGGGGGGGGTTGGCGGCGTTGCCCAGGGGGAGTGTCAGGGTACCCTTGCTGCCGTCCTGAGGTTGTGCACTTTCTTCCTGCACTGGTCTCCCGAGCGGGGGATGTGCCCCACAGCGCTGACTGCAACCCCCACCTCTCGCCATCCACGCCTCACGGTGCTGCACGGCTGCCGGTGTCCGCGTCTGGGGAAGAGGATGGCCCGGCACTCCTCCACAGCGTCCAGAAGTGCCTCCAGGTCACTGACCCGGAAGCGGGGAGCGGCGCGACGGACGCTCATCCATATCTGACCTCGGTGTCTGTTTGCCGATCCGCGCGCTTCCTCATACACAGCGCGGCGTCATTCTGGCGGCGCGCGATGACGCCGCTGGTTTTTCGCAACGCCTACCGCGTTTCTCGCTGGCCGCATTTCTGGCACTGAATCGGTGGCGGCGGGGGCCTGTTCGCGCTGTCGTGAAACGCGACGCCGTTCACGACGGCGCGGGCACTTAGTCCCACGATCGGAGAATCGCCCCCTTTGTGTCACCTTCACCACTTGCCTTGGCAGTGAGGAGCGAATGAAAAGGAAGGGAGAGATTGGACGAGAGAAAGGAAGTGGGGAGCTTTGCGATTTCAGCCGTTTCTACAATATGCTCCTGCAGTGTCCTCAGTGATGACCAATGCCATTGATATTTCAGACACAAGAATATCAGTGACACAAGCGGGTGGCTGGTTTTCACAGACTGGATATGCGGGACCCATTGCCCATGGCAGAGAGAGAGATCAATAAACTGGAAGCAGGAGTTTAAAGCAATTGGTAAAAGGATTAGACTTTTTTACCCAGATAGTGGAAGGAGTTTGGAACTTACTGCCTGAGAGGCAAAAACCCTCATTACATTTAAAAAAGCACTTGGATCTGCACCAGAGGTGCTGTGACCAACAGAGTCGAGGGTTAGCACCGCTGCCTCATGGTGTTGAGGACCCAGGGTCAATCCTAGCCCCGGGTCATTCTCCCCGTGTCTGCGTGGGTCTCCCCCCCCACAAACCCATAAATGTGCAGGCTAGGTGGATTGGCCACGCTAAAATTGCCCCTTAACTGGAACAAAAGATTTGGGTACTCTCAATTCAGAGTCGAGGGTGACAAAACCCCCTCGATGAGATCACCCTTTAAACTTCCAGACTGGAGGCAACACAATCCTGGTCTGTACAACTGTCCTCGGAATTTAACCCTTTCAGCCCCACTATTGACAATTATTGTGAGCCTTTGAACCCTTGATATAATGAAACATCCCTGGGAGCTTTGCAGCATTGACGAGTAAACATGAGTTTGACCCCAAGCCATATTTGAGTCGTTTAGGAAGGTATACCGCTTTGGATACTATCGGGGGGGATAGCCCATCAGGAGAAAGCAGTAGCAGCCAGAGGAGTGGCACCACAGCTGGCTCTGATGTTCAGCAGGGAGGGTCAAAGCGCAGAAGAGCAATAGTCATAGGGGACTCTATAGTCAGGGGCACAGATAGGCGCTTCTGTGGGCGTGAAAGAGACTCCAGGATGGTGTGTTGCCTCTCTGGTGCTAGGGTCCAAGATGTCTCAGAATGGGTAGCGGGCATCCTGAAGGGGGATGGCAAACAGGCAGAGGTCGTTGTACATATTGGTACTAATGACATAGGCAGGAAGGGGCATGAGGTCCTGCAGCAGGAGTTCAGGGAGCTAGGCAGTAAGTTAAAAGACAGGACCTCTAGGGTTGTAATCTCGGGATTACTCCCTGTGCCACATGCCAATGAGGCTAGAAATAGGAAGATAGAGCAGCTAAACACATGGCTAAACAGCTGGTGTAGGAGGGAAGGTTTCTGTTATCTGGACCACTGGGAGCTCTTCGGGGGCAGGTGTGACCTGTATAAGAAGGATGGGTTGCATCTAAACTGGAGAGGCATAAATATCCTGGCCGCAAGATTTGCTGATGTCAAACGGGAGGGTTTAAACTGGTATGGCAGGGGGGTGGGTACCGGAGCAATAGGTCAGAAGGTGAAAAAATTGAGGGAGAACAAGGGAATAGGGCCAGTATGGCTCTGAGGAAGAGCAGACAGGGAGATGTTGCTGAAAACAGAGGGACTGGTGGCCTGAAGTGCATATGTTTTAATGCAAGAAGTATAACAGGGAAGGCAGATGAACTTAGAGCTTGGATTAGTACTTGGAACTATGATTTTGTTGCCATTACAGAGACCTGGTTGAGGGAAGGACAGGATTGGCGGCTAAACGTTTCAGGATTTGGATGTTTCAGGTGGGATAGAGGGGGATGCAAAAGGGGTGGAGGAGTTGTGCTACTGGTTAGGGAAAATATCACAGCTGTACTGCGGGAGGACACCTCAGAGGGCAGCGAGGCTATATGGGTAGAGATCAGGAATAAGAAGGGTGCAATCACAATGTTGGGGGTTTACTACAGGCCTCCCAACAGCCAGCAGGAGATAGAGGAGCAGATAGGTAGACAGATTTTGGAAAGGCGTAAAAGCAACAGGGTTGTTGTGATGGGAGACTTTAACTTCCCCAATATTGATTGGGACTCACTTAGTGCTAGGGGCTTGGACGGGGCAGAGTTTGTAAGGAGCATCCAGGAGGGCTTCTGAAAACAATATGTAGTAAGTCCAACTAGGGAAGGGGCCGTACTGGACCTGGTATTGGTGAATGAGCCTGGCCAGGTGGGAGTAGTTTCAGGAGGGGAGCATTTCGGGAACAGTGACCACAATTCAGTAAGTTTTAAAGTGCTGGTGGACAAGGATAAGAGTGGTCCTAGGGTGAATGTGCTAAATTGGGGGAAGGCTAATTCTAACAATATTAGGCAGGAACTGAACAACCTAGATTGGGGGCGGATGTTTGAGGGTAAATCAACATCTGACATGTGGGAGGCTTTCAAATGTCACTTGAAAGGAATTCAGGACCGGCATGTTCCTGTGCGGAAGAAGGATAAATACGGCAAATTTTGGGCACCTTGGATAACAAGAGATATTGTAGGCCTCGTCAAAAAGAAAAAGGAGGCATTTGTCAGGGCTAGAAGGCTGGGAACAGCCGAAGCCTGTGTGGAATATAAGAAAAATAGCAAGGAGTCAGGAGGGCTAAAAGGGGTCACAAAAAGTCATTGGCAAATAGGGTTAAGGAAAATCCCAAGGCTTTTTACAGGTACATAAAAAGCAAGAGGGTAGCCAGGGAAAGGGTTGGCCCACTGAAGGACAGGCGAGTGTCAGGCCTGTGTGTGGAGCCAGAGGAAATGGGCGAGGTACTAAATGAATACTTTGCATCAGTATTCACCAAAGAGAAGGAATTGGTGGATGATGAGTCTGGAGAAGAGAGTGTAGATAGCCTGGGTCACATTGAGATCCAAAATGACGAGCTGTTGGGCGTCTTGAAAAATATTAATGTCGTTAAGTTCCCAGGGCCTGATGGGATCTACCCCAGAATACTGAAGGAGGCTAGAGAGGAAATTGCTGAGGCCTTGTCAGAAATCTTTGGATCCTCACTGTCTTCAAGTGATGTCCCGGAGAACTGGGGAATAGCCAATGTTGTTCCTTTGTTTAAGAAGGGTAGCAAGGATAATCCAGGAACGACAGGCCGGTGAGCCTGTCAGTGGTAGGGAAATTACTGGAGAGAATTCTTCGAGACAGGATCTACTCCCATTTGGAAGCAAATGGACGTATTTGCGAGAGGTTTTGTGAAGGGGAGGTGGTTCTCACTAACTTGATAGAATTTTTCGAGGAGGTCACAAAGATGATTGAGGCAGGTAGGGCAGTGCATGTTGTCTATATGGACTTCAGTAAGGCCTTTGACAAGGTCCCTCATGGTAGACTAGTACAAAAGGTGAAGTCACACGGGATCAGGGGTGAGCTGGCAAGATGGATACAGAACTGGCTACGTCAAAGAAGGCAGAGAGTAGCAATGGAAGGGTGCTTTTCTGATTGGAGGGCTGTGACTAGTGGTGTTCCGCAGGGATCAGTGCTGGGACCTTTGCTGTTCGTAGTATATATAAATGATTTGGAGGAAAATGTAACTGGTCTGATTCGGAAGTTTGCAGACGACACAAAGGTTGGTGGAATTGCGGATAGCGATCAGGACTGTCAAGAGGATACAGCAGGATTTAGATCGTTTGGAGACTTGGGCGGAGAGATGGCAGATGGAGTTTAATCCGGACAAATGTGAGGTAATGCATTTTGGAAGGTCTAATGCAGGTAGGGAATATACAGTGAATGGTAGAACCCTCAAGAGTATTGACAGCCAGAGAGATCAATGTGTCCAGGTCCACAGGTCTATGAAAGGGGCAACACACGTGGAAAAGGTAGTCAAGAAGGCATACGGCATGCTTGCCTTCATTGTCCGGGGCATTGAGTATAAAAATTGGCAAGTCATGTTGCAGCTGTATAGAACCTTAGTTAGGCCACACTTGGAGTATCGTGTTCAATTCTGGTCGCCACACTACCAGAAGGATGTGGAAGCTTTAGAGAGGGTGCAGAAGAGATTTACCAGGATGTTGCCTGGATGGAGGGCATTAGCTATGAGGCGTGGTTGAATAAACTCAGTTTGTTCTCACTGGAACGACGGAGGGTGAGGGGCGACCTGATAGAGGTCTACAAAATTATGAGGGGCATAGACAGAGTGGATAGTCAGAGGAGTTTTCCCAGGGTAGAGGGGTCAATTACTAGGGGGCATAGATTTAAGGTGTGAGGGGCAAGGTTTAGAGGAGATATATGAGGCAAGTTTTTTTACACAGAGGGTAGTGGGTGCCTGGAACTCGCTGCTGGAGGAGGTGATGGAAGCAGGGACGATAGTGACGTTTAAGGGGCATCTTGACAAATACATGAATAGGATGGGAATAGAGGGATACAGACCCAGGAAGTGTGGAAGATTTTAGTTTAGACGGGCAGCATGGTCGGCGCGGGCTTGGAGGGCCGAAGGGCCTGTTCCTGTGCTGTACATTTCTTTGTTCTTTGTTATTTGAAATGAATCGATTTTGAGACTCCTAAAGATGTCAAGGGGTATGGGGAGAGCACAGGAGTGTGTTGTTGAGAGAGAGGACCAGCCACAATCTCATTAAGTGCCGGAACCGGTTCAAAGGGCTGAACGGCTGCCTCCTGCTCCTATTTTCTATGTTTCTATAAGGCAATATGAAGGAACAGTGCCCAAAAGCTTGGCCAAAGAGGTAGGTTTCAAAGAAGGACAGAGAGAGAGGGACAGAGAGAGAGGTGGAGAGGTTTTGGGAAAGCTCAGGACCCCTCTAGGCTGCTGAATACATGGCCGCCAATGGTGGACAGATGAGAATTGGGTGGTGCTCTAGAAGCCAGAATTCAAGGAGCGCAGTGATCTTGGAGGGCTGTAGGGAGCTGAAGGAGCTAACAGGATAGAGACGGGTGGAGGGAGGAGGTTACAGAGATAGGGAAGGGTTACAGAGCCTGGAGGAGGTTACAGAGATAGGGAGGGGTTGTCGGGGCTGGAAGAGGTCACAGAGATAGGGAGGGGTTGTAGGGACTGGAGGAGGTCGCAGATATAGGGAGGGGTTGTCGGGGCTGGAGGAGGTCGCAGAAATAGGGAGGGGTTGTAGGGGCTAGAGGAGGTTACAGAGATAGGGAGGGGTTATCGGGGCTGGAGGAGGTCACAGAGATACGGAGGCGATGTAGGGGCTGGAGGAGGTTACAGAGATAGGGAGGGTTGTAGGGGCTGGAGGAGGTCGCAGAAATAGGGAGGGGTTGTAGGGGCTAGAGGAGGTTACAGAGATAGGGAGGGGTTATCGGGGCTGGAGGAGGTCACAGAGATACGGAGGCGTTGTAGGGGCTGGAGGAGGTCACAGAGATAAGGAGGGGTTCTAGGGGCTGGAGGAGGTCACAGAGATAAGGAGGGGTTGTAGGGGCTGGTGGAGGACACAGAGATAGGGAGAGTTGTAGGGGCTGGAGGCAGTTACAGAGACAGGGAGGGTTGTAGGGGCCAGTGGACATTACAGAGATATGGAGGATTGTATAAGCTGGAGGAATTTACTTAGATAGGGCAGGTTGTAGAGGCTGGAGGAGGTCACAGAGATAGGGAAATTTGTCGGGAGTTAGGGAAGGATACAGAGATAAGGAGGGCTGTAGGGGCAGGAGACAGTTGCAGAGATAGGGAGGTTGTAGGAACTGGAGGAGGTCACAGAGATAGGGAGAGTTGTAGGGGTTGGAGGAGGTTACAGAGATAGGGAGGGCTGTTGGGGGTTACAGGGATATAGAGGGATGAGGAAGACCTAGATATTTGAAAATCAAGATGTTGTTGGACCTGGTACCAATCTAGGTAAACAAGATACATGGAGCGATGGGTGACTGGGACTTGGTGAGAGTTAGAAGAAGTGAGGGAGGTTGAATGCTGAGGGAGTGTTTTCAGATGAGGAGCACTATTTCAAAGTGGGGGAGAGTAAGGTCTCCCTGGCTCATGCAGGAAGAGTGGGGAACGCACGGTGAGAGAGGTAGATCTCAATACCAACCGTACCACAAAGCAAGTACATAAGAAATAAGGAGGAGCGGACCATTCGGCTCATCGAGCCTGCTCCGCCATTCTATACCATCATGGCTGATGTTGGCCTTCAGCTCCCATTTTCCCGCCAGCGCCTCGTATCCCTTCATTCCCGGCGAGATGGAAAATCCATCTAACCCAGCCTGAAATGTGTTCAACAATGGAGCACCCACATCTCTCTGGGGGTCGGGAATTCCAAACGCTTTGGGTGAAGAAATTTCTCCTCATCTCAGTCCTACTAAATGATTGGCCCCCTTATCCTGAGATTGTGGCCACATCCCCCCAACCTGTACAAACCTCTGCCCTCCCAGTGTTGTAGACACACACCCCCAACAACGGAAATGATCCCTCGGCATCCACCTTGTCGAACCCCCTCAGAATCTTGTATGTTGCAATGAAATCGCCTCGTATTCTTTCACTGAATATAGTCAGTATTAACGCAGCCTCTCATCATGGGATGATTAACTTCGCCTCCCCCACCCCCCATCGCAAGGACCAATTTAGTGCACCTTAGCTGTAACGAGGGAAATGGCAAAAGGGAAAATTAATAGGATCCACAGAGGTAGGCCTCAACACCAACTGTGACCAGGGCAACTGGAAAAGGATGAAGAGCACACGGTCATTAAGGCCCCAATTGAAAGGCAGCGACAGGAGAGTGCTTGCTGATAATTGATGCAAATTTGCGTGTGTAAGGGAGGGAATGGGATTCGTTGGGATTAAGGCTTTAGTCCACAATGGCAGGGTGCCAGTCTACTGGAGTTCGATGAACCACACTGGTTGGGGGAGAGTGCCAGTCCGTCTGTGATGGCAGCATGGGTGTCCCGCGAGACACAGGGAACGATGATCCACCTTCTATTTATCCAAACAATTTGTCCTGTCAGTTTACAGGATAAGAGAGTGTCCCTGGATTAGGTTACCCTCCAATAAATTGGTGCCAACAACACAGTAGCACCAGGGAGGACCATGAGAAAACAGAACCCCTGGATGTCTCCAAAATCTGCCCTGGGAGTGTTTGATGGGGACAGTGTAGAGGGAGCTTTACTCTATCTAACCCCGTGCTGTACCTGTCCTGGGAGTGTTTGATAGGGACAGTGTAGAGGGAGCTTTACTTTGTATCTAACCCCGTGCTGTACCTGTCCTGGGAGTGTTTGATGGGGACAGTGTGGAGGGAGCTTTACTCTGTATCTAACCCCGTGCTGTACCTGTCCTGGGAGTGTTTGATGGGAACAGTGTAGAGGGAGCTTTACTCTGTATCTAACCTTGTGCTGTACCTGCCCTGGGAGTGTTTGATGGGGACAGTGTAGAGGGAGCTTTACTCTGTATCCAACCCCGTGCTGTACCTGTGCTGGGAGTGTTTGATAGGGACAGTGTAGAGGGAGCTTTACTTTGTATCTAACCCCGTGCTGTACCTGTCCTGGGAGTGTTTGATGGGGACAGTGTGGAGGTAGCTTTACTCTGTATCTAACCCCGTGCTGTACCTGTCCTGGGAGTGTTTGATGGGAACAGTGTAGAGGGAGCTTTACTTTGTATCTAACCCCGTGCTGTACCTGTCCTGGGAGTGTTTGATGGGGACAGTGTGGAGGGAGCTTTACTCTGTATCTAACCCCGTGCTGTACCTGTCCTGGGAGTGTTTGATGGGAACAGTGTAGAGGGAGCTTTACTCTGTATCTAACCTTGTGCTGTACCTGCCCTGGGAGTGTTTGATGGGGACAGTGTAGAGGGAGCTTTACTCTGTATCCAACCCCGTGCTGTACCTGTCCTGGGAGTGTTTGATAGGGACACTGTAGAGGGAGCTTTACTTTGTATCTAACCCCGTGCTGTACCTGTCCTGGGAGTGTTTGATGGGGACAGTGTGGAGGGAGCTTTACTCTGTATCTAACCCCGTGCTGTACCTGTCCTGGGAGTGTTTGATGGGAACAGTGTAGAGGGAGCTTTACTCTGTATCTAACCTTGTGCTGTACCTGTCCTGGGAGTGTTTGATGGGAACAGTGTAGAGGGAGCTTTACTCTGTATCTAACCTTGTGCTGTACCTGTCCTGGGAGTGTTTGATGGGAACAGTGTAGAGGGAGCTTTATTCTGTATCTAACCCCGTGCTGTTCCTGTCCTGGGAGTGTTTGATGGGAACAGTGTAGAGGGAGCTTTACTCTGTATCTAACCCTGTGCTGTACCTGTCCTGGGAGTGTTTGATGGGGACAGTGTAGAGGGAGCTTTACTCTGTATCTAACCCCGTGCTGTACCTGTCCTGGGAGTGTTTGATGGGAACAGTGTAGAGGGAGCTTTACTCTGTATCTAACCCCATGCTGTGCCTGTCCTGGGAGTGTTTGATGGGGACAGTGTAGAGGGAGCTTTACTCTGTATCTAACCCAGTGCTGTACCTGTCCTGGGAGTGTTTGATGGGGACAGTGTAGAGGGAGCTTTACTCTGTATCTAACCCCATGCTGTGCCTGTCCTGGGAGTGTTTGATGGGGACAGTGTAGAGGGAGCTTTATTCTGTATCTAAATCCATGCTGTACCTGAAATTGGAAGTGTTTGAAATTTTGACTTGATGTACTGGAGAAATGTGCATTCATTGGATTGTGCGGTTACAAATTTATAGAGGAGAGAATTCTGGATGGAAAGGTTTTTAGTGTAATAGTCATTCTCTTGTACTGACTGAACTTCGCTCTTGGAATTGTGTGTTTTATGGCAGTGAGACTGAGGAACTGAAGGTCAGAAAGAAACTGACAGAGATTTTACAATGAATAGCTTTATGAGTGTGAGTTTATCATGCCAGTCACATCGATGGTGTCACGCTCAGCGTTGTCCAGTGCAGAATCAGAACAGATTTTAACAGCCCACTCCTTAACCCCTGGAGGGGTTGTATCTGCCCCGGGTCAGTCAGCAACCCCGGTTGTATCTTAACCCCTGGAGGGGTTGTATCTGCCCCGGGTCAGTCAGCAACCCCGGTTGTATCTTAACCCCTGGAGGGGTTGTATCTGCCCCGGGTCAGTCAGCAACCCCGGTTGTATCTTAACCCCTGGAGGGGTTGTATCTGCCCCGGGTCAGTCAGCAACCCCGGTTGTATCTTAACCCCTGGAGGGGTTGTATCTGCCCTGGGTCAGTCAGCAACCCCGGTTGTATCTTAACCCCTGGAGGGGTTGTATCTGCCCCGGGTCAGTCAGCAACCCCGGTTGTATCTTAACCCCTGGAGGGGTTGTATCTGCCCCGGGTCAGTCAGCAACCCCGGTTGTATCTTAACCCCTGGAGGGGTTGTATCTGCCCCGGGTCAGTCAGCAACCCCGGTTGTATCTTAACCCCTGGAGGGGTTGTATCTGCCCCGGGTCAGTCAGCAACCCCGGTTGTATCTGCCCCGGGTCAGGTTGTATCTGCCCCGGGTCAGTCAGCAACCCCGGTTGTATCTGCCCCGGGTCAGGTTGTATCTGCCCCGGGTCAGGTTGTATCTGCCCCGGGTCAGGTTGTATCTGCCCCGGGTCAGGTTGTATCTGCCCCGGGTCAGGTTGTATCTGCCCCGGGTCAGGTTGTATCTGCCCCGGGTCAGGTTGTATCTGCCCCGGGTCAGGTTGTATCTGCCCCGGGTCAGGTTGTATCTGCCCCGGGTCAGGTTGTATCTGCCCCGGGTCAGGTTGTATCTGCCCCGGGTCAGTCAGCAACCTCAATTTCCATATTTTTCAATTTCTCAGGGCCTCCCAGTTACTGAATTACGGAGAAACCCCCCAATCATGATGAATCGCCAACGGGCATTCCAGCCAACATTCCTGAATCAACTTCCAAGTACTGGGATCAGCCAAAACAGTATCGCACTCCAGTGGCTCACGCTCCGACAGTGCAGCGCTCCCCCAGTACTGATCCTCTGACAGTGCAGTGCTCCCTCAGTACTGACCCTCTGACAGTGCAGCACTCCCTCAGTACTGACCCTCTGACAGTGCAGCACTCCCTCAGTACTGACCCTCTGACACTGCAGCACTCCCTCAGTACTGACCCTCTGACAGTGCAGCACTCCCTCAGTACTGACCCTCTGACAGTGCAGCACTCCCTCAGTACTGACCCTCTGACAGTGCAGCACTCCCTCAGTACTGACCCTCCGACAGTGCAGCACTCCCTCAGTACTGACCCTCTGACAGTGCAGCACTCCCTCAGTACTGACCCTCTGACAGTGCAGCACTCCCTCAGTACTGACCCTCTGACAGTGCAGCACTCCCTCAGTACTGACCCTCCGACAGTGCAGCGCTCCCTCAGTACTGCCCCTCTGCCATGGAGCACCCCCTCATTACTGACCCTCTTAACAGTGCAGCACCCCCGCAGTACTGACCCTCTCACAGTGCAGCACTCCCTGAGTACTGACCCTCTGACAGTGCAGCACTCCCTCAGTACTGACCCTCTGACAATGCAGCACTCCCTCAGTACTGACCCTCTCACAGAACAGCACTCCCTCAGTACTGACCCTCTGACAATGCAGCCCTCCCTCAGTACTGACCCTCTGACAGCGCAGCACTCCCTCAGTACTGACCCTGACAGTGTAGCACTCCCTCAGTACTGACCCTGACAGTGCAGCACTCCCTCAGTACTGACCCTCTGACAGCGCAGCACTCCCTCAGTACTGACCCTGACGGTGCAGCACTCCCTCAGTACTGACCCTCTGATAGTGCAGCACTCCCTCAGTAATGACCCTCTGACAGTGCAGCACTCTCTCAGTACGGGCCCTCTGACGGTGCAGCACTCCCTCAGTACTGACCCTCTGACAGTGCAGCACTCCCTCAGTACTGACCCTCTGAGCGTGCAGCGCTCCCTCAGTACTGACCCTCTGACAGTGCAGCGCTCCCTCAGTACTGACCCTCTGACAGTGCAGCGTTCCCTCAGTACTGACCCTGACAGTGCAGCGCTCCCTCAGTCCTGACCCTCTGACAGCGCAGCACTCCCTCAGTACTGACCCTGACGGTGCAGCACTCCCTCAGTACTGACCCTCTGATAGTGCAGCACTCCCTCAGTAATGACCCTCTGACAGTGCAGCACTCCCTCAGTACTGACCCTCTGACAGTGCAGCACTCCCTCAGTACTGACCCTCTGACAGTGCAGCGCTCCCTCAGTACTGACCCTCTGACAGTGCAGCGCTCCTTCAGTACTGACCCTCTGAGCGTGCAGCGCTCCCTCAGTACTGATCCTCTGACAGTGCAGCACTCCCTCAGTGCTGACCCTCTGACAGTGCAGCACTCCCTCAGTACTGACCCTCTGACAGTGCAGCACTCCCTCAGTACTGACCCTCTGACAGTGCAGCGCTCCTTCAGTACTGACCCTCTGAGCGTGCAGCGCTCCCTCAGTACTGATCCTCTGACAGTGCAGCGCTCCCTCAGTACTGACCCTCTGACAGTGCAGCGCTCCTTCAGTACTGACCCTCTGAGCATGCAGCGCTCCCTCAGTACTGATCCTCTGACAGTGCAGCACTCCCTCAGTACTGACCCGCTGACAGTGCAGCGCTCCCTCAGTACTGACCCGCTGACAGTGCAGCACTCCCTCAGTACTGACTCTCTGACAGTGCAGCAGTCCCTCAGTACTGAACTAGACCCGTTCACCTGCATTGGCTCCCATTCCAGTAAACCTTCCATTTTAAAATTCTGATCTTTGTTTTCAAACCCCTCCCTGGCCTCCCTGATAAAACCCTCCCCATTTCTGTAACCTCCTCCAGCCCTACAACCGTCCCAATTTCCGTAACCTCCTCAAGCACCCTACAAACCTCGCTATCTCTGTAACCTCCTTTATAATTAGAATCTTTATTATTGTCACAAGTAGGCTTACATTAACACTGCAATGAAGTTACTGTGAAAAACCCGCAGTCTCCACATTCCGGCGCCTGTTCGGGTACACGGAGGGAGAATTCAGAATGTCTAAATCTGACCTCTTGAACCTCCCCAATCCTGTCGCCCCACCATCGGCATCCGTGCCTTTCGCTGCCTGGGGGACCTAGAGCTCTGGAATTCCCTCCCTAAACCTCTCTGCCTCCCCCTCTATCCCTCTCTCTGCTCCTTTAAGAAGCTCCCTAAAAAGTGACTTCTTCAATCGAGGTTTTGGCCTGTGCCTCACATGTGCACCGGTGATTCAGGCTGAATTCTGTTAATCACTTTGGAACATTTAACTAAATGTAAGGCGCTAAATCGCGGAAGGTGGTTGTTGTTGGATTGGATTTGGACATCTGGGGTTTCTGCCCTTGGAAGGCAAATGAGACAGCGGCAGAGAGCCTCATTTGACAGGGCCCATCTTTAAATTCCTTCCGTCCTCTTCCTTTCGCTCCACTGCATGATGCGGCCCTCTGGCCCATCCCTTCGTATTGAGGGACATGGTCCCTTTAAGAGTGAGGCAGGGCCGAACTGACATGTTTTTTATTTGCAAAGGCTTCATTGAGTTCTCGAGAAGAATATCAATATTAATCAAGGCACAATGCAATTACAGCAAGAGAGCTTGAGCTGAAAGGAACAGCAGTCGGAATAGAGAGATCTTGTAAGCATTGACTCTGACAACACACCGCTCTGCGGACAAATGGTCAATATACAAGAGGCAAAAGAAACTCAAATCTCCATTCAACACACACACACAGACCATCATATTCATCCCCATAGCAACAGCTGTGCTTTCAGCGACTTGCCTGGTACGAGAAATATCAAATAATGAGACTGACTCCAATGGCAAAGTTACTTCCCACTCCCCATGTTTCTAAAGAGGCTCTTTCACCGTTTTCACTCACCCTCCCTCATAGAATCTCACAGAATCTACAGTGCAGGAGGAGGCTATTTGGCCGATCGAGTCTGTTCTAGCCCTTGGAAAGTGCAGCCTACTCAAGCCCACACCTCCACCCTGTAACCCCACCCAACCTTTTTGGGCACTAAGGACAATTGATCATGGCCAATCCACCTAACCTGCACATCTTTGGAGCATGGGAGGAAACCGGATCACCCGGAGGAAACCCACGCAGACACAGGGAGAACGTGCAGACTCCGCACAGACAGTCACCCAAACCGGGAATTGAACCTGGGATCCTGGAGCTGTGAAGCATCTGTGCTAACCACTGTGCTACCGCGCTGCCCAAACCTCCTTCTCTATATCTGCCTCACTCACCCTCCCTCCTTATCACTGTAACCTCCTCCAGTCCCTATCACCCTCCCTATCTTTGTAACCTCCTCCAGCTCTACAACCCTTCCTATCTCTGTAACCTCTTACAGTCCCTATACCCCTCCCTATCTCGGTAATCACCTCCAGTCCTTATAACCCTTCCTATCTCTGTAACCTCCTCCAGTCCCTACACTCCTCCCTATCTCGATAACCTCCTCCAGTGCCTACAACCCTCCACTGCCCACGCTGTCGCTTCTCGGGCAGTTGTAAAATAAATCACAGTCACTGTTTGGGAGAAGAGCAGGGAGGGATTGGGTGAGGGGGAGGTCTTGCCAGTGTCCTGGGGGCAATATTTGTCCCTCAACCAACACCACAGAAAAATAAAACAGATGATCTGGGCCATTCACACATTGTTAATTGTGGGATCCTGCTGTGCACAAATTTCCTGCATTACAGCAGTGCACTTGCTTCAAAAGAGATCCTTCATGGGCTGAGAATCTCTGAGACGTCCTGAAAGGGATGTAAGGTGCAATGTGCTAAGTTTTCTTTCTCAACATCCTGCTCAACACCTTGGTAACTGAACACGCCTCATGTGTGTCAGTGTCGAGAACTGTTTGATAAATGCTCCCGTTCGTTACATTTTACCGCATTCAGAGTGCGATATAAATGCTTCACAGGGCCTTCCCTCTGATCTCTCCTCCTCCTCCCCACCACCCCACTCCCCCTCACTCAATACTATCCTCCCTCACACTCGGTTCAAAAAGGCTACTTCTCTTAATCTCTTCCAGGGCTGAAGATGGGTCACAGGCCGAAAATATAAAAGCTCTGGGCGCGATTCTCCGCTCCTGCGCCGGTTGGGAGAATCCCCTAGTGCGCCATTTTTCCACACGACGCCGGTCCGACACCCTCCCGCGATTCACCCAAGCGGCGAGAACGGCCCCGTCGAGTTCTGCGCGGCGCAGGCCGGAGAATTGCCCGGGACACCCAAAATGGTGATTCTCCGCTACACCCGCTATTCTCCGGCCCGGATGGGCCGAGCGACCTGCCCAAAACGACGGCTTCCCGCCGGCGCCATCCACACCTGGTCGCTGACGGCAGGGACAGCGTGGGAACGCTGGGGGGGCTGCGAGGGGGGTTCTTTCACCAGGGTAGGACTCAAAAGGGGTCTGGCCCGCGATCGGTGCCCACCGATCCGCGGGCCGGCCTCTCTGAAGGAGGACCTTCTTTCGTCCGCGCCTCGCAAGATCCATCCAAAATCTTCTTGCGGGGTGGCCTCGGGGAGGACGGCAACCACGCATGCGCGGGTTGGCGCCGGCCAACCTGCGCATGCGCGGGTTATGCCAGTTATGCCTTTTATGCGGCTCCAATTCCTGGTGCACGCTGACGACGCTGCTTTCGCAACACCCCCCCGACCCCCCCCCCCCCGGGTTTCTTGCGGCCCCGATCCTAGCCCATTTTTGGGCCCTGAATCGGTCGAGATCGGGGCCGTTTCACGCCGTCGTGAACCTCGACGGCATTCACGACGGCGTGGGCACTTAGTCGAGGGAGCGGAGAATCGCGCCCCCTGTCTTTCTCCCTCCAAGTGTTGCCTGACCTGCTGAGCATTTCTGACACTTTCTGTTCTTGTTTCAGATTCCCAGTATCTGCTTTTGACCTCGAAGATTTGAGTTGATTTGATTTATTGTCACATGTACCGAAGAACAGTGAAAAGTATTTTTCTGCAGCCGAGGAACGTACACAGTACGTACATAGTAGACACAAGAATAATCAACAGGGAACATTGACAAATGGTCCATCGACAAAAACAGGGAACATTGATAAATGGTACATCGACAAAATAATGAAATGAAATGAAAATCGCTTATTGTGACAAGTAGGCTTCAAATGAAGTTACTGTGAAAAGCCCAATGATTGGTTACAGAGCGGAACAAGGGGCAAAACAAAGCAAACAAAGCAAATACATGAGCAAGAGCAGCATAGGGCGTCGTGAATAGTGTCCTTACAGGGAACAGATCAGTCCGAGGGGGAGTCGTTGAGGAGTCTTGTTGCTGTGGGGAAGAAGCTGTTCCTATGTCTGGATGTGCGGGTCTTCAGACTTCTGTACCTTCTGCCTGATGGAGGGTCTGGAAGAAGCCAGTGCCTGGGTGGGAGGGGTCTCTGACAATGCTGTTGCCTTCCTGAGGCAGCGGGAGGTGTATACAGAATCAATGTGGGGGTGGTAGGTTTGTGTGATGTGTTTGGCTGAGTTCACCACACTCTGCAGTTTCTTGCGATCTTGGACTGAGCAGTTGCCATACCAGGCTGTGACGCAGCCGGATAGGATGCTCTCTATCGCACATCTGTAGAGTAGACACCACTGTGTGGGAGTTCAACAATGGCGCAGTATGGGGTACAGCGGTGGGCAGGGGGCAGTGACTTTAACAAATTCATGCCTTACATCAATTAATGCTTCTCAGATGAGCAGCGAGAGAGTTTTTTTTATTTGTACATAGGACATGGGTGTCATAGGCTGTGCCGCTATTTATAGCCCATCCCTAATTGCCCTTGAGGAGGTAGTTAAGAGTCAACCACATTGCTGTTGATCTGGAATCACATGTAGGCCAGACCAGGTAAGGATAGCAGATTTCCTTCCCAAAAGGACATTAGTGAACCAGTTTTTTCCCCCGACAATCGCCAATGATTTCATGGTCATCATTGGACATTTTTAATTCCAGATTTTTATTGAAATCAAATTTCATCATCTGCAGTGATGGGATTTGAATCTGGGTCCCCAGAGCATTATTCTGGGTCTCTGGTTTACTATCCAGTGACAATACCACTACGCCACTGCCTTCCCCTTGCAGAGCTCTGAGGGGCAGAGGGATCTGGGTGTCCAAGTGCATGAATCACAAAAGGCTGGTTTACAGGTAAAGCAACTAATTAGGAAAGATAATAGAATATTGTTATGAGGGGAATTTATCACAAAAGTAGGGGGGGGGTCTTCCTTCCGATGTACATGGCGTTGGTGAGACCACAAAATAATAATAATCTTTTACTGTCACAAGTACGAAGTTCCTGTGAAAAGCCGTCGGTCGCCACATTCCGGTGCCTGTTCAGGTAAGCTGGTATTGTTCTGCATTACAAACCAACTGTCTAGCCCACTAAGCTAAACCAGCCCTCTGGAGTATTGGTCTCCTTATTTAAGGAAAGGTGTAAATGTGTGAGAACCAGTTCAGAGATGATTTACTCGATTAAATGGGTGGGTTGTCTGAAGAGAGAGTAAATTTAAGGAGGAGTTTGAAAGATTTTTAATTGGTAATGGGCTGAAGGGTTGTAGCCACTTAAAATGGCCAACTCCCGATTTAAAATGGCGAACGGCAAAGGCTGATGGGAAAGTCAGCCAACGGGACAAAAACGAGCGCTGCAGGTTGGCTGTGTATTTACCTCTGGAAAGGCCAGACAAGATCGATACCAGCAACCATCAGCATAACAAAACACCAGCCATCTGCATACTAATGAGCAATTACCGGGAACAATAAGTAAAGTTTAGACACAAAGCAAAACCAGACTCTTCGGTGCCAGCAGAAGCCTACACAAAAGGAGGGGAACGACCACCTCAAGACCGCCCATCGATCAGGGAACCGCTCCAGCATTGGAGAAAATCGAACCAAGCGATTGGGACAAAGTCCAATCACTTGCGACCAGGTACAGGGTCCGCCCCGAAAGGCAGGAAGCCCCTGGGGACTATAAGAATTGAGCCCCAAGTTCAAGGTGCTCTCTTCACTCGCTCCTCACTCTTGAACAGCCGCTCAAAACTGTAAGTCTTACTTCAACGCTCGCTATGAGATAAGCACTCCTTGCTATCAATCTGTGCCAACTTCGAATCCCGCAGGCTCAGACCTGAACGAAAGGCCATTTGTTTCCCTGACCTGGTGGGCCAGTTGCAAGTTAAGTATAGGCCTGTTAGCTGTAGAAGTAGCTTAGACGTAGAATTTGTACATGAGTAGTGATTACTGTGTATAATAAATCTAAGCGGTGTATTGGATTATTGATCATTACTCGGACTTGAACCATGTGGCGGTATCATAAAGATACCTGGCGACTCAAGAGCAAAGGTGATAAAACAGAGCAATTAAACTAAGGCAAAGTTAGCAACAGGGTTATGGAGAACGAGCAGGACGTTGGGTTACGGCCATGCTGAAATCAGCCATGATCGAATGGCAGAGCAGGCTCGATGGGCCAAATGGCCTAATTCTGCTCCTGTATCTTATGAACTGATGAGGAGAGGTTGGAGAGGTTATGTTTGTATCCACTGGAGTTTAGAAGAGTGAGAGGCGACTCGATTGAAAACTTTAAGATGCTGAGGGGTATGACAGGGTGGATGTAGATGTTACCTTTTGTGGGAGAACCTCAAACTCGAGGTCACGGTTTAAAAATAAAGGGTCGCCCATTTAACACGGAGATGAGGTGATTTGTTTTCACTCAGAAGGTCGAGGGTCTCTGGAAATTTCTTCTTCAGAAGGTAGGGTGGAAGCAGAATCTTTGAATACTTCTCGGGCAGTGCTGGATAGATTCTTGGTTCACGAGAGGGTTGAAAGGTTATTGGGATGAAAGGTTATCGGGGGTGAGGCAGGAATGTACGGTTGGGGGTTGCAATCAGTTCAGCCACGATCTGCTAGGGCTTAGCAACAGAACCTTTGGGATGTAGTCTTTAATTTGAGGAAGGGTCTGCCACTCTCCCCCAGCAGACATTAACAGGGCTATCAATTAGCTAGGCCCAATGATCAATTATACTTTCTGTCTCTCCATTAATTGAAGCTAATCGTTCGTCCCATTGTGCAAAAAAAAAAGGGAAAACTGTCACCCGGGACAGGGGGAAAACATGAGTGGGAGTCACATAGGGGGGCCACAATTTTTTAAAAATCAGTCCCTGGAGGGAAACGAGGATAACCTTTCTTTCACAGAGGGATCAAACTCCCCTTTCACACAAAAAAACCCAAAAGAGCAGCAGGCCCTGGCTCGACCAATTAGTTCACAAATTGGACGATCGATAGATTATTGGGCTAGACAAGGTATTAAAGGTTAAGCTACCAAGCCAGAGACACAGAGCCACAATCTCACTGGCTGACAGCAGAACAGGCTCAAAGAACAATGAGAAAACGTGTTTTGAGTGGCTGAAGGGGAGGAGGAGGAGGAGGAGGAGGAGGAGGAGGAGGAGGAGGAGGAGGAGGAGAGGAGAGATGAGGAGAATTATTACTTTACACACAGCAAGTTGTTGTGATCTGGAAGGTGCTGCCTGAAAGGGCGGTGGAAGCAGATTCAACAGGAACTTTCAAAAGGGACGACTGCATGAATACTGGAAGGGGAAACATTTGCAGGAATATGGGGCAGAGTTGGAGGGATAGAGGGAAGGAAGAGTTGGGACTCACATATAAAGATCCTGAGGGGACCTGATTGGGTGGGTGCAGAGAGGAGATTTCCCCTTGTGGGGAGAGACCAGGGCTAAGGGAGTCGCTGCTTAAAAATAAGGGTGCTCCCATTTAAGATGGAGTTAGGAAGGATGTTTGCTCTCAGAGTGATGTGAGTCTTTGAACTCCCAAGAGCGGTGGAGGCTGGGCCATCTTTGAGGCAGAGGTCAAGAAATCCTTGACTTAACAAGGGAGTCAAAGGTTAATCGGAGGTTAGGCAGAACGAGGCCACATAATTAGTTCAGCTATGGTCTTACTCAATGGCAGCACAGGCTCGAAGGGCCGAATGGCCTCCTCTGGTTCTTATTTTATGTGTTTGTAATTGGATAGTTTTTTTTCAAAGAGCCAACACAGATGGACTGAATGGCCTCTGTCTGTGCTTAAGATTCTATGACTTCCAAGTGGAAATCCAGAGAGCCGTGGGTGCTCCGTCACTGAGTATACTCGAGATCGAGAGGTGTTTGAGCGCTAGGGGATAGGGCTGGAAAGTGGGGTGAAGCGCAGCCACGATCTTATTGAATGGAGGAACCAGGCTGAGGGGCTGAATGGCCTCCTCATGCTCTTACTCCCTGTGCCTTCCTTTAATGTGGTAGTGAGACTGTTTCACAACAAGTCTAAAACAGAAGTGGCGATGCCTTTTGCCTTCATTAAGCTTTAACATGAGTCACCTCTGGGGAGTTGCTTATGCCAACAGACCTTGCATCATTCAGAGTCCCTCACACTATAATTACTATTGATTGCAAACTCAGCAAACAGCGGCGAATTCCTTTCAGAATCTATATGCATTTTTTCAGTGTGGGTAAGGAGCCTTGTCCAACCCGGCCTGCAATTCGCAGGTTCGAGGCCCTCACGGGAATTACAGCTGGTATCTGCACCCCCCCCCCCCCCCCCCCCCCACCGCGGGCATGGCACACTGGGCACCAATCTATCCTCCGAGACAGAAAGTGGTGGCTCAGAGCACCCATTCCCCAGAGCTGGGCTCCTCGGTTTGGCCCCAAACCTGGAGCGATTCCATCGCTCGAGCTGTTCAATCTGCCTCTCTACTCTAACTTCCCATGGTGTTTTTGGCGATAGCACCGAGCACTCAATTAAAATCAGATTAACTTCCCCACCCTCCCCCCATGACTGCTGGGATTTTGGCGTCCAAGGAAACGCTTCCTATTAGTCACATATTTTTCAGGGGGAACGAAATAGGTGCCTCAAACTAGATGGGCTGGGCAGGAATGTGGAGTCCAGGTTACAATCTCATCAGCCACAAGCTTATTGAATGGACGAGCAGGATCGAGGGACCAAGTGGCCTACGCCTGCTTCTAATTTAAATGTCCCAGTGTTAAATGTTGCCTTCATTGCGATGTTCACACAACTTCGAAATACTCTCCCATTGAAGACCTTCACTCTAATCCCCTAACCCTTCCATCAAAGACCATCCCTCTAATTCCCTAACCCTTCTATCAAAGACATCCCTCTAATCCCCTAACCCTTCCATCAAAGACCATCCCTCTAATCCCCTAACCCTTCCATCAAAGACCATCCCTCTAATTCTTCCATCAAAGACCATTTTGCTAATCCCCTAAATCTCCCACCGGAGACCATCCCTCTAATCCCCAGGTCTCCTATCGGAGACCATCTCTCTAATCTCTAACTCACCATCGAAGATCGTTCCTCTAACCCCCTAACTCTCCATCAAAGACCATCCCTCTAATCCCCTCACTCTTCATCGAAGACAATCCCTTTAATGCCCTAACTCTCCCATTGAAGACCATCCCTCTAATCTAGGCATTGTCAAACTCGGGGGCGCGACCCACAGGTGGGTTGCGGGCGGGTGTCGAGAGGGTCGAGGAGCCGTCCGTCGCGGCACTCCAGATCACACAAATCTGCGCGCAACAGCCGTCTGTTAATAACTCCGGCTGCAAGCAACCTTCAAAATGGCCATGAACATGTAAATGCGGCCGCACTGCGCTTGCGTGCCGATGATCGGGCACGCATTGTGGCCGCTTTTTTTTTTAAGCGGTCGCAGCTTTTTGTTTTGCAAGTTCGGGGAGGTTTTATTCATTTAATTTTTATCTTTTTCGTTTATTTTATTCATTTTATTTTTTTTACAAGTTCTGCAAGGGGGGTTTATTTGATAAAATTCTACAGGAAACAAATGCAGAACTTTGGACAGATGGAGACTCCATACTTTCCCACACCGGAAGGCTTCACCTGCATCCAACAGGTTCCGTTGGAGGAGCGTGTATGAGGGCCAAAGGGACCCAAAACCATTTCCTCCATTTTTGTCAGCAGCAAACAAGGTAAGAGAAAATGGTAGGTCGCGTAGGTCGGCCGGCGCGGGTCGTGAAGGTCAGCTGGTGTGGGGCGTGAAGGTCGGCCGGGTTGGGTCCCGAAGGTTGGCCGGTTGGTAAAAATGGGTCACTGGAAAAAAAGTTTGAAGAACACTGCTCTAATTCCCTAACTCTCCAATCAAAGACCACCCTCTAACTCTCCATCGAGGTCCATCCCTATAATCCCCTAACTCTCCCATCGAAGGGCAGCACGGTGGCGCAGTGGATTAGCCCTGCTGTCGCACGGCGCTGAGGTCTCAGGTTCGATCCCGGCTCTGGGTCACTGTCCATGTGGAGTTTGCACATTCTCCCTGTGATTGTGTGGGTTTCACCCCCACAACCCAAAGATGTGCAGGGTAGGTGGATTGAACACGCTAAATTGCCCCTTAATTGGAAAAAGTGAATTGTGTACTCTAAATTTATTTTAAAAATAACTCTCCCATCGAAGACCATCCCTCTCTCCTAACTCTCCCATCGAAGACCATCCCTCTCTCCTCTCCCATCAAAGACCTTCCCTCTCTCTTAACTCTCCCATTGAAGACCATTCCTCTCTCCTAACTCTCCCATCGAAGACCTTCCCTCTCTCCTAACTCTCCCATCGAAGACCTTCCCTCTCTCCTAACTATCCCATCAAAGACCATTCCACTCTCCTAACTCTCCCATCGAAGGACATTCTTCCAGTACACCAACCCTCTGTGCATCATTGTACCCGAAATAGACACTGCAAATGAAGGTCTGAATTTAGTCATTCTGGTGCCATTTTCCTGATGATACACTGACACACATTAGAGAGCGAGGGGTTGACAATCCGGATCTTCCCAGGTCTGTGGACCCAAGAATATCACCCGCTGTACGGCACTCGATCCAAATAAAGCCACCCGACTCACTTCTGCTTCAGTTCATCTGCTGCTGAAACCATCATCAATACTTTTTTACCATCAGACTCCACTATTCCAACATTTACTCCACGGCTCGTCTCCCATCCTCCATAATCTTCAACTGTCCGAATTCATTCTGAGTCCCAACACTCGCTGACCTGCACTGTTTTCAAATGCCTCCGACAACCCTCCCTACCTCTGTAACCTCCTCCTGCCCCTACAAACCCCTCTGTCGCTGTAACTTCCTCTAGCCCCTACAAATCTCTCAATCGCTGTAACCGCCTCCAGCTCCTAGAACCCACCATACCTCGGTAATCTCCTCCAGACCCTGCAACCCTCCCTATCTCTGTAACCTCCTCCAGCCCCTACAACCCTTCCTGTCTCTGTAACCTCCTCCAGCCCCTACAATCCTCCCTATCTCTGTAACCTCCTCCAGTCCCTACAACCCTTCCTGTCTCTGTGACCTCCTCCAGCCCCTACAACCCTTCCTGTCTCGGTAACCTCCTCCAGCCCCTACAACCCTTCCTGTCTCTGTGACCTCCTCCAGCCCCGACAACCCTTCCGGGCTCGGTAGCCTCCTCCAGCCCCTACAACCCTCTCTATCTCTGTGACCTCCTCCAGCCCCTACAACCCATCCTGTCTCTGTGACCTCCTCCAGCCCCTACAACCCTTCCTGTCTCGGTAACCTCCTCCAGCCTCTACAACCCTCCCTATCTCTGTGACCTCCTCCAGCCCCTACAACCCTTCCTGTCTCTGTGACCTCCTCCAGCCCCTACAACCCTTCCTGTCTCTGTGGCCTCCTCCAGCCCCTACAACCCTTCCTGTCTCTGTAACCTCCTCCAGCCCCTACAACCCTTCCTGTCTCTGTGACCTCCTCCAGCCCCTACAACCCTTCCTGTCTCTGTGACCTCCTCCAGCCCCTACAACCCTTCCTGTCTCGGTAACCTCCTCCAGCCCCTACAACCCTTCCTGTCTCTGTGACCTCCTCCAGCCCCTACAACCCTCCCTATCTCTGTGACCTCCTCCAGCCCCTACAACCCTTCCAGTCTCTGTAACCTCCTCCAGTATTTTGCCCCAGTGACAGTGCAGGAATGGCTGATATATTTCCAAGTCAGGGTGGTGAGTGACTTGGAGGGGAACCTCCAGGTGGTGGGGTTCCCAGGTATTTTCTGCTCTTGTCCTTCTCGATGGTAGTAGGTTTGAGTTTGGAAGGTGTTCCCAAAGTAGCCTTGGTGAGTTACTGCAGTGCATCTTGTCGATGGTACACAAGGCTGCCACTGTGCATGGGTGGTGGAGTGGTGAAAGAGGCTCAAGGCACCCCGCGTAGAAGGGGCTCTGGAGAATTTTCCCAATCCCTGCTCTAAGTATCTCTGCCATGTTCAGCTCCTGCCAATCTCCCCCCCCCCCCCCCCCCCCCCACCCCCCCAATCCCTCCCGTCACAGCCAGTTGGCCTGTCATGGCAGTCAAGCAAACCCAAAATGCACAGTAGTGGAGACGGTCCCCTTTCCGAAGTGCATTGAGATGGGAGGGCCTGCGTTGGCACAGTGATTGATGGGACACACCGACCTCCACGCCATCCCACCCACACTGAGGTGCCAGGTCAGCCCAGTCGATCGCCATGCTCCAGGACCCAGCCTCCAATCTGAATCCAGCCCTCACAGGCCTGCTACAAGACCAATGAGGTGGAGGAGGGGAGGGGAGGAGGGTTAAATCGGACTGCAAGCAGGTGAGAAATAGGGTTTATGAATATTGCATGCCAGAGAGGGTTCCTCTCACATTGACAGGACTGAAAATGGTACAGTGGTCAGG
The DNA here is from genome assembly GCF_047496885.1 of Scyliorhinus torazame. Classification (NCBI taxonomy): domain Eukaryota; kingdom Metazoa; phylum Chordata; class Chondrichthyes; order Carcharhiniformes; family Scyliorhinidae; genus Scyliorhinus; species Scyliorhinus torazame. The sequence goes on along the minus strand of NW_027308500.1, from coordinate 38,011 downwards.
AAACTGTGTGTCACTCCAGTCTCCGGGTAGAAGCTTCGAGTAACGATTGAGAGGATGTTGGGGAGGTTTGGAGCACAGATCGTTGTCCCTTTCGCACTTCAGCCCCAGAACGAGGGGCGGGTGAGGGGGGCTGGTGGGCAGACCAATAGAAGATATCACCTTACCCATGCAAAGCACAGCGACAGAGAATTCCTTCAATCTCCTTCACTCACATGAACAACAGCACCCTGATCTTCTACAGCACCTTCGATTCATGGAGACACTTTGCCGGAGCCATACTGAGATATTAGGGAGGGTAAGAGGGTGGTAATTCCAGAGCTTTGGGCCTCATGCAGCTGAAGGCATGGCCGCCAATGGTGGAGTGATGGGAATTGGGGGGGGGGGGGGGGGGGGGGGTGCTCGAGAGGCCGGAATTGGAGGAGCACAGAAATCAGATCTAAGCTCCTTCAAAGTGGCAGCAATATTTTCAGGAACATCTTGAGAAGTTTGAAAATCGTATAAAATGCAGATTCTGGCGTTTACCCCTCGGGCCGTTGATCCACGGCCGGTTGGCATTGGCAAAAATGGCGAGCGGGACACCTCAGTGGCCTCGTCAGGAATGTCCCATAGAGTCATAGATTCATACAGCACAGGAAAGGCCCATTGGCCCATTGCGTCTGCTCCTGGTTAAAAACAACCCCCGAATCATTCTAATCCCATTGCCCAGCACTTGGTATGACCACATCTAAATACTACATCAATGTTATGAGGGTCCCTGCCTCCACCACCCTTTCAGCCAGCGAATTACCCTCTGGGCAAAAAGGTTTTCCCTCAAAGAATTTACAGTGCAGAAGGAGACCATTCAGCCCATGGTGTCTGTACCGGCCCTTGGAAAGAGCACCCTACTTAAGCCCCATGCCTCCACCCTATCCCCTTTATCCCTGTAACCCAGTCACCCCACCCATCCTTTTTGGACACTAAGAGCAATTTAGAATGGCCAATCCACCTAACGTGCACATCTTTGGACTGTGGGAGGAAACCGGAGCACCCGGAGGAAACCCACGCACACACGGGGAGAACGTGCAGACTCCGCACAGACAGTGACCCAGCAAGGAATCGAACCTGGGACCCTGGAGCTGTGAAGCAACTGTGCTAATCACTATGCTACCGTGCTGCCCCCTCACATCCCCTCTAAACATCCTGCCCCTTATCTTAAATTCATGCTCCCCGGTCATTGACACATCCACCAAGATGAAAAGTTTCTTCCTGTCTACTCTATTGATGCCCCTCATAATTATTCTGCATCTGAATCATTCCCCGCCTCCTCAGTCTCCTGTACTCTAAGGAAAACAATCAAAGTCTATCCAACCTTTCTTCATAACTAAAACACTCCAGCTCAGGCAACATCCTGGTAAATCTCCTCTGCACCACATCCCTCCTACAATGCGATTTCCAGAATTGCACACAATGCTCTAGCTGGGGCCTAACCAACGATTCATACAGTTCCAGCATAACCTCCCTGCTCTTAAACTCCATGCCTCAGCTAATAAAGGCAAGTATACCACATGCCTTCTTAACCACTGTATCCACCTGCTCTGCTACCTTAAGGGACCCGTGCACGTGCCCAGCAAGATCCCCCTGATCCTTGTTGCTTCCCAGGATCCTGCCATTTATCATGTATTCCCTTGCCTTGTTTGTCCTGCCCAAGCGTATCACCTCACACTTATCCGGATTGAATTCCATTAACCACTGATCATCCCACCTGACCAGCCCGTCTATATCCTCCAGTAATCGAAGGCTATCCTCCTCACTATTTACCACCCCACCAATTTCCGTGTCATCCGCAAACGTATTCTTCCTTTCAGTTCTCGTGGTCATTCTGTGTAATGTGAACCTACTGGTTCCACTCCGGACTGGATTAGAGCCACTCTCACGCGGGGGTCGCGGGGCAGCAAACTGGGACACCCAATCACTAAAGGCCTTGGCAAGTCCACAAAATGTAATTTTGCTGGAATCATTACTCAAGATGGCAGGCAGCTGCAAGTTAGGTCTCAGCTATGCACAGCTCTGGCTAACCATGCCCCCATCTGGGGTAACGGGATTCGGGGGGAGGGGGTGCAAAACGACCCGGGGGATGAAAGGGTTAATTTCCAAGGACACAAACCAAGACTGTATTGTCTTCAGTCTGGAAGATTAAGGGGAGACCTCATCAAGGGGGTTTGAAGATGATTGAAGGATTCAATAGGGTTGATAAAGAAACTATTTACTCTGGTCGGTAGGGGGTGATCGTTAGGTGGGTGTTCAAGGAGGCTGAATGGGACCTACTGTCCCTGTGTATCAGGCTTGAAGGGACTGAATGGGGCCTCCACCTGGTCCTGTGTAACAGGCTTGAAGGGGGGGGGGGTGGGCGGAATGGGGCCTCCTCCTTTTCCCAAATAAAAGGTTCGGGGAGGCTGAATGTGCCTTCCACCTGTTCCTGTGTAACAGCTTTGAGAGGGCTGAATGGAGCCTCCTCCTGCTCCCGTATAACAGACTTGAGAGGGCTGAATAGGCCTCTTCCTGTTCATGTGTCACAGGTTCAAGATGGGCTGAATATGCCTCCTCGTGTTCCTGTTTAATAGGCACGAGACGGCTGAATGAACCTCCTCCTGTTCCTATGTTACAGGTTCAATACGAGCTGAATAGGCCTCGTCCTGTTCCTGGTGTAACAGGCTCGAGGTGGCTGAATGGGCCTCCTCCTGTTCCTGTGTAACGTTCCTGTGTAACGGTTGGGGGGGCTGAATGGGGTCTCCTCCAGTTCCTTTCTAACAGGCTTGAGGGACTGAATGGGCCTCCTCCTGTTCCTGTGTAACAGGCTCGAGGGGGCTGATTGGGCCTCATGTTCCTGTGCCAGAGGCTCGAAGGGGGCTGAATGGGGCCTCCTCCTGTTCTGAAGGAGAGGACGTGGATGCGACAGTGATGAATATTCATGAATCTATGATAGAAAATGAGCGACAAGAGGTCACCCGCAATATAATTTAATGAGCTCCTTCACCCTCTCTGCCTCACCATCTCCACTAAAGCATACAAGATGAATCCTTTAAATGTCTCACCGAGTTCAGCCACACATTGAGATGAAACTATCTGTTCCTCAGCTAATTAAGTACACAGCTTTACCCTGCCACTAACTTAATTGCATACCCTCTTAAATATGTATAAATGATTACACATGGTGTTTGGTGCTGTGGGCGAGCGAGTGAACCTCAAGGTGCAGTTCACAGTCGAGGGGGTCTCACAGGAATGTAAAGTAGCCAAATTGAGCCTGAGACTCAATACATGGAGGTGTTGGGGAAAGGTGAGGAAAAGGTTGTTCAGAGGGACGACTTAGAGGAGGAGAGAGGGCGAGACACACGAGGGCGAGACGCACGAGGGCCAGACGCACGAGGGCCAGGCGCACGAGGGCCAGGCGCACGAGGGCCAGGCGCACGAGGGCCAGGCGCACGAGGGCCAGGCGCACGAGGGCCAGGCGCACGAGGGCCAGGCGCACGAGGGCCAGGCGCACGAGGGCCAGGCGCACGAGGGCCAGGCGCACGAGGGCCAGATGCACGAGGGCCAGACGCACGAGAGCCAGACGCACGAGGGCCAGACGCACGAGGGCCAGACGCACGAGGGCCAGACACACGAGGGCCAGACACACGAGGGCCAGACACACGAGGGCCAGACTCCAGAGGCTAAGGTTGAGTAGGTAGGGCTGGTGCTCATTGGAGTTTAGAAGAATGAGAGGCGACCTTATAGGATTCTCAGGGGGCTTGTCAGGGTAGATGCTGAGAGGATGTTTCCTCTTGTGGTAGAGTCTGGGACCAAAGGGCATAATCTCAGAGTAAAGAGTCGCCCATTTCAGTCAAAGATGAGGAGGAATTTCTTCTCTGAGAGGGTAGTGAATCTGTGGAATTCTTTACCGCAGAGAGCTGTAGAGGCTGGCTCGTTAGTATGTTCAAAGCTGAGGTAGACAGATTTTTATTCAGTTTGGGAATCAAGGATATGGGGATAAGGTGGGACAGTGGAGTTGAAGATTATCATATAATAATAACAATAATCTTTATCAGTGTCACAAGTAGGGTTACATTAACACTGCAATGGAGTGTGAAATGCCCCAGTCGCCACACTCCGACGCCTGTTCAGGTACACAGAGGGAGAATTCTGAATGTCCAAATTACCTAACGAGCATGTCTTTCCGGGACATTTGGGAGGAAACCGGAGCACCCGGAGGAAACCCACAGAGAGAACATTCCACACAGACAGTGACCCAAGTTGGAATGGAACCCGGAACCCAGGTGCTGTGAAGCAACAGTGCTAACCATTGTGCTACCGTGCCACCCATATCAGATGAGTCATGATCTAAATGAATGGAGGCGAAGACTTGATGGGCCAAATGGCCTTCCTCTTCCCCTATATCTTATGGTCTTATAGAGAGGTTTAGGGAGGAGGGTTCCCAAGGTTCCGGGCAGCCGAATGCACGGCTGTCAATGATGGAACAATGGGAATAGGGGGATGCTCAAGAGGCCGGAATTGGAGGAGCGCAGAGATCTAGGAGGGTTGTAGGGGCTGGAGGAGATTACAGAGATAGGGAGGGTTGTCAGGGTTGGAGGAGATGACAGAGATTGGGGGGGTTGTAGGGGTTGGAGGTAGTTACAGAGATAGGGAGGGTTGTTGGGACTGGAAGAGGTTGACAGAGATAGGGAGGGTTGTCAGGGTTGGAGGAGGTTACAGAGATAGGGAGGGCTGTAGGGTAGGAGGTTAGAGTGATAGGGGGTTGGAGGGCCTGGAGGAGGTTACAGACATAGGGAGGATGTAGGGGCTGAAGGAGGTTACAGAGATTGGGAGGATGTAGGGGCTGGAGGAATTCCAGGGAGGACATCCTTTCCTATCTCTCATCACCATCTCCAGCTCCTAGGACTCTCCCTATTTCTGTAACCTCCTCATGCCCCTCCAACACTCCCTATCTCTGCAATATCCTCCAGCCCCTACAACCCTCCCTATTTCGGCAACCTCCTCCAACCCGACAACCCTCCGAGATCTCTGCGCTCCTCCAATTCCGGCCTCTTGAGCATCCCCCTATTCCCATCGTTCCATCATTGGCGGAGGGTACCTCCAGCCTTCAGCTGCCTGGGGCCCTAAGCACTGGAATTCTCCGCCTAAACCTCTCCTTCTCTCTTTCGGACTGAGTTTTCAGTTACCTGTCCTTGAGGTTATATGATGTGGCTCGAGGTCAAAATTTGTTTTGTAAATCGCTCCCGTGATGCACCTTAGGATATTTTATGACATTAAGGCCTGATAGAAATTGCAAGTTGTTGCTGTCACCAATGCCTGCAGCAACCTCCTGCCCCAAATGGTAATTGAGGCATGTCTGAACTTGAGCCGTGAGGCCTGGGGCCTTCGCTTAGCAACAGGCAGCAGACAGGCCTGGTCATGTCAGTGCTCCTCTGTACTTTTCCTCACTCTCCCTTGGCCAGCACCGCCTTCCTTTGTTTGGCTCGGCCCCTTTCCCTGGTAAAGGTGTCATTTTGAAAAGTTTTGGATTCCAGAGGACAGCTGGTTTTATTTGCCTTTGGGGGTGGGGTGAAGGCAAGCTGACAGAAACAGGTGTCGCCGGGCCTACAGAGAACAAAGAGTCTTATCGACCTCTGCCTTACAGACAAACACACGTAACCCAGGCAAAGGCAGCGGGATAAAATTAGGCCTTTCCGCTCTTGGGGCACCGGTTGCCATGAGAGATGGATTGGCCTTCTGGAGGGGAAAAGACCTCGCATTTATGTAGCATCTTTCACGACCTCCAAACTCCCAGAATGAGCAACTAGGTAAACTGCGGAATAAACTGAGAGGTGCTGACTGTGCAATAGAAGGAGACCACTCGGCCCCTCGCGCATGCTCTGCCATTCAGGAATAGCATGGCTGGTCTACCTTGGGTTTGAGTGTGTGCAGGCTAATTTTGAATCCCATGTGCACTGGACTGTAATGTCAGTGCTCTCTGCTCCAATACCTATCATACGATTTATTCTTGGAACAGGCTGAAATCCAGTGTCTGGATACAGCCTTGTGTCCTGAAGGAGACACTGCAGGGAGTGGGAGACAGAGAAACAGAGAGAAAGAGACAGTGAGAGACACACGCCCAGAGAGAGATACACACATGCAAAGAGAGAGACACACATATGTAGAGAGAGAGAGACAGACACACGTGCAGAGAGAGAGGCATATGTAGTGAGAGACACATGGAGAAAAAGAGACATATGCAGAGTGAGACACAGAGGTACAGAGAGAGAGACACACACAGAGACACATGCAGAGGGGGAGGGACAGAGAGAGAGAGAAACAGAAAGAGAGGAACACGCACACAGAGCGAAGAAGAGAGACAATCAGAGCAAGAGGAGAGACAAAGGGAGGAACACACACACAGACACACAAAGAGAGAGAGAGAGACACACACAGAGAAAGGCAGCCAGAGACAGAAAGAGGGATCTGCTGTATTCCTCAAGTTCATTTAAATTATTGCATTGACAGGAGGACCTGGATCCAGCTCAGAGATGGCACGGAGTGCAAGGGCAACGGGAAGTGAGAAACACAATTAACTCTTTCAGTAATGTCTCCCAAATTACAGTCAATAATGATCTTCAATACTGAGGGAGTGGTGCCTGTCGAAGGTCAGTCTTGAGGGAGAGTTGTACTGTTGGAGGGTCAGTACTGAGGGAGTGCTGCACTGTCAGAGGGTCAGTACTGAGGGAGCACTGCACTGTCAGAGGGTCAGTACTGAGGGAGTGCTGCACTGTCAGAGGGTCAGTACTGAGGGAGTACTGCACTGTCAGAGGGTCAGTACTGAGGGACTGTTACACTGTCAGAGGGTCAGTACTGAGGGAGTGCTGCACTGTCAGAGGGTCAGTACTGAGGGAGTACTGCACTGTCAGAGGGTGAGTACTGAGGGAGCGCTGCACTGTCAGAGGGTCAGTACTGAGGGAGCGCTGCACTGTCAGAGGGTCAGTACTGAGGGAGTGCTGCACTGTCAGGGTCAGTACTGAGGGAGCGCTGCACTGTCAGAGGGCCAGGACTGAGGGAGTGCTGCACTGTCGGAGGGTCAGTACTGAGGGAGTGCTGCACTGTCAGAGGGTCAGTACTGAGGGAGTGCTGCACTGTCAGAGGGTCAGTACTGAGGGAGTGCTGCACTGTCAGAGGGTCAGTACTGAGGGAGTGCTGCACTGTCAGAGGGTCAGTACTGAGGGAGTGCTGCACTGTCAGAGGGTCAGTGCTGAGGGAGCGATGCACTGTCAGAGTCAGTACTGAGGGAGTGCTGCACTGTCAGAGGGTCAGTACTGAGGGATTCTGCATTGTCAGAGGGTGAGTACTGAGGGAGCGCTGCACTGTTAGAAGGTCAGTACTGAGGGAGTGCTGCACTGTCAGAGGGTCAGTACTGAGGGAGTGCTGCACTGTCAGAGGGTCAGTACTGAGGGAGTGCTGCACTGTCAGAGGGTCAGTACTGAGGGAGTGCTGCACTGTCAGAGGGTCAGTACTGAGGGAGTGCTGCACTGTCAGAGGGTCAGTACTGAGGGAGTGCTGCACTGTCAGAGGGTCAGTGCTGAGGGAGCGATGCACTGTCAGAGTCAGTACTGAGGGAGTGCTGCACTGTCAGAGGGTCAGTGCTGAGGGAGCGATGCACTGTCAGAGTCAGTACTGAGGGAGTTCTGCACCATCAGAGGGTCAGTACTGAGGGATTCTGCATTGTCAGAGGGTGAGTACTGAGGGAGCGCTGCACTGTCAGAAGGTCAGTACTGAGGGAGTGCTGCACGGTCAGAGGGTCAGTGCTGAGGGAGCGATGCACTGTCAGAAGGTCAGTACTGAGGGAATTCTGGACTGTCAGAGGGTCAGTACTGAGGGAGTGCTGCACCATCAGAGGGTCAGTACTGAGGGATTCTGCATTGTCAGAGAGTCAGTACTGAGGGATTTCTGCACTGTCAGAGGGTGAGTACTGAGGGAGTGCTGCACTGTCAGAGGGTCAGTACTGAGGGAGTGCTGCACTGTCAGAGGGTCAGTACTGAGGGAGTGCTGCACTGTCAGAGGGTCAGTACTGAGGGAGTACTGCACTGTCAGAGGGTCAGTACTGAGGGAGTGCTGCACTGTCAGAGAGTCAGTACTGAGGGACTGATGCACTGTCAGAGGGTCAATATTGAGGGAGTGCTGCACTGTCAGAGGGTCAGTACTGAGGGAGTGCTGTACTGTCAGAGAGTCAGTACTGAGGGAGTGCTGTACTGTCAGAGAGTCAGTACTGAGGGAGTGCTGCACTGTCAGAGGGTCAGTACTGAGGGAGTGCTGCACTGTCAGAGGGTCAGTACTGAGGGAGTACTGCACTGTCAGAGGGTCAGTACTGAGGGAGCGCTGTACTGTCAGAGGGTCAGTACTGAGGGAGTGCTGCACTGTCAGAGGGTCAGTACTGAGGGAGTGCTGCACTGTCAGAGGGTCAGTACTGAGGGAGTGCTGCACTGTCAGAGAGTCAGTACTGAGGGAGTGATGCACTGTCAGAGGGTCAATATTGAGGGAGTGCTGCACTGTCAGACGGTCAGTACTGAGGGAGTGCTGTACTGTCAGAGAGTCAGTACTGAGGGAGTGCTGTACTGTCAGAGAGTCAGTACTGAGGGAGTGCTGCACTGTCAGAGGGTCAGTACTGAGGGAGTACTGCACTGTCAGAGGGTCAGTACTGAGGGAGCGCTGTACTGTCAGAGGGTCAGTACTGAGGGAGTGCTGTACTGTCAGAGGGTCAGTACTGAGGGAGTGCTGCACTGTCAGAGGGTCAGTACTGAGGGAGTGCTGCACTGTCAGAGGGTCAGTACTGAGGGAGTGCTGCACTGTCAGAGGGTCAATACTGAGGGAGTGCTGCACTGTCAGAGGGTCGGTGCTGAGGGAGCGCTGCACTGTCAGAGGGTCAGTGCTGAGGGAGCGCTGCACTGTCAGAGGGTCAGTACTGAGGGAATTCTGGACTGTCAGAGGGTCAGTACTGAGGGAGTGCTGCACCATCAGAGGGTCAGTACTGAGGGATTCTGCATTGTCAGAGAGTCAGTACTGAGGGATTTCTGCACTGTCAGAGGGTGAGTACTGAGGGAGTGCTGCACTGTCAGAGGGTCAGTACTGAGGGAGTGCTGCACTGTCAGAGGGTCAGTACTGAGGGAGTGCTGCACTGTCAGAGGGTCAGTACTGAGGGAGTACTGCACTGTCAGAGGGTCAGTACTGAGGGAGTGCTGCACTGTCAGAGAGTCAGTACTGAGGGACTGATGCACTGTCAGAGGGTCAATATTGAGGGAGTGCTGCACTGTCAGAGGGTCAGTACTGAGGGAGTGCTGTACTGTCAGAGAGTCAGTACTGAGGGAGTGCTGTACTGTCAGAGAGTCAGTACTGAGGGAGTGCTGCACTGTCAGAGGGTCAGTACTGAGGGAGTGCTGCACTGTCAGAGGGTCAGTACTGAGGGAGTACTGCACTGTCAGAGGGTCAGTACTGAGGGAGCGCTGTACTGTCAGAGGGTCAGTACTGAGGGAGTGCTGCACTGTCAGAGGGTCAGTACTGAGGGAGTGCTGCACTGTCAGAGGGTCAGTACTGAGGGAGTGCTGCACTGTCAGAGAGTCAGTACTGAGGGAGTGATGCACTGTCAGAGGGTCAATATTGAGGGAGTGCTGCACTGTCAGACGGTCAGTACTGAGGGAGTGCTGTACTGTCAGAGAGTCAGTACTGAGGGAGTGCTGTACTGTCAGAGAGTCAGTACTGAGGGAGTGCTGCACTGTCAGAGGGTCAGTACTGAGGGAGTACTGCACTGTCAGAGGGTCAGTACTGAGGGAGCGCTGTACTGTCAGAGGGTCAGTACTGAGGGAGTGCTGTACTGTCAGAGGGTCAGTACTGAGGGAGTGCTGCACTGTCAGAGGGTCAGTACTGAGGGAGTGCTGCACTGTCAGAGGGTCAGTACTGAGGGAGTGCTGCACTGTCAGAGGGTCAGTACTGAGGGAGTGCTGCACTGTCAGAGGGTCGGTGCTGAGGGAGCGCTGCACTGTCAGAGGGTCAGTGCTGAGGGAGCGCTGCACTGTCAGAGGGTCAGTCTTTTGCCTGAATCATTAAATGTAATCTCTGGTTGGGTGAGAAAAGTGAATTTCAAAATTTTGATTTTGTGTTGAAAACCTGCAATGCACCTCCATATTCCCTGGCCGGGATTCTCCCACAGGCGGCGAACGGGTTTCCCCATTGTAGCCACTCCAAGCCGTTGGGAAATGCATCCTATCAGTCTACAGTGCATCAGCAAAGTGATGGAAGGAGTCATCAGCAGTGCTGTCAAGTGACACTTACTCAGCAATAATCTGATCACAAACGAGGACTGTGTTCCGGACGTTATTGGGGAGGACCAGACGGGGTTTGTTAAGGGCAGGCAGTTGGTGGCCAATGTAAGAAGGCTGTTAAATGTGATCATGATGCCCTCGGAAGGTAGGATAAGATACTGAGATAAGATACTGGGATGGTTCGGATTCGGGCTGGGCTTTATTGACTGGGTCAGGTTACTGTACCAGGCTCCTGTGGCAAGTGTGCGGACGAACAGGACAACTTCGGACTATTTTAGACTGCACCGGGGGACGAGACAGGGATGCCCCCTCTCCCCACTGTTGTTTGCGCTGGCTTTAGAGCCGCTGGCAATTGCTCAGAGCTTCAAGGGGCTGGAGGGGACTGGTCCCGGGGCGGGGGGGGGGGGGGGGGGGGGGGGGGGGGCACAGGGTTTTGCTCTGTGCGGACGATCTGCTTCTGTACGTTTTGGACCCAGTAGAGGGGATGGAGGAAATCATGAATTCGGCTGGTTTTCGGGGTACAAGCTAAATATGGATAAGAGTGGTTCAGGCGAGGGGACAGGAGGGGCGACTGGGAGAACTGCCGTTTAGGTCAGTAGGGGACAGTTTTAGGTACCTGGGCATCCAAGTGGTGCGGGAATGGGACCGGATGCATAAATTGAATCTGGCCCGGCTAGTGGACCAAATTAAGGACAATTTCCGGAGATGGGACGCGCACCCGTTGTCTCTGGCCGGGAGGTACAAACGGTGAAAATGACGATCCTCCCGAGGTTCCTATTTGTATTTCAATGTCTCCCCATTTTTATTCCGCGGTCCTTTTTTAAGCGGGTCAACAGGGTGATCACGGGCTTCGTCTGGGCGGGCAAGACCCCACGTGTAAGGAAGGCAATGCTCGAGCGGAGCCGGGGAGAGGGCAGGCTGGCGCTGCCAAACTTTAGCAACTATTACTGGGCGGCTAATATAGCCATGATCAGGAAGTGGATGGTGGGGGAGGGGTCAGCGTGGGTGTGTATGGAGGCGGCTTCATGCAAGGGCACCAGTCTGGGGGCGTTGGTAACTACGCCTCTGCCGCTCCCGCCGGCACGGTACTCCACCAGCCCCGTGGTGGTGGCGGCCCTGAGAGTTTGGGACCAGTGGAGGCGGCATGTGGGAGCAGTGGGAGCATCGGTCTGGGCCCCAATTTGTGATAACCACCGGTTTGCCCTGGGAAAGGTGGATGGGGTATTCCAGATATGGCGGAGAGTGGGGATTGAGAGGATGGGGGATGTGTTCATCGAGCGGAGTTTTCCGAGTATGAGGGCGCTGGAGGAAAAATTTGGGCTGGCGGGGGGAAACAAATTCAGGTATCTGCAGGTGCGGGACTTCCTTCGTAAACAGGTGTCAACCTTCCCGCTCCTACCGCTAAGGGGGATTCAGGATAGGGTAATTTCCAGGGGGTGGGTCGGAGAAGGGAGGGTCTCGGACATCTATAAGGTGTTTATGGAGTCGGAGGAGACGCAGACCGAGGAGATGAAGCGCAAGTGGGAGGAGGAGCTGGGAGGTGAGATAGAGGATGTTATATGGGCGGACGCGTTGAGTAGAGTCAACGCGTCCGCAACGTGTGCCAGGCTCAGCCTGATACAATTTAAGGCTGTGCACCGGGCTCACATGACAGTGGCCCGGATGAGCAGATTCTTTGATGCTGAGGACAGGTGCACAAAATGCGCGGGAGGACCGGCAAACCATGTCCACATGTTTTGGACATGTCCAAAGCTTTGGGGATTTTGGCAGGGATTTGCGGACGTCATGTCCACGGTTTTAAAAACAGGTGTGGCGCTGAGTCCAGAAGTGGCGATTTTCGGGGTGTCAGAAGACCCGGGAATCCAGGAGGAGAAAGAGGCAGATGTTTTGGCCTTTGCTTCCTTGGTAGCCCGGAGATGGATACTATTGGCATGGCGGAACTCAAAGCCCCCGAATTAGGAGACCTGGCTATCGGACATGGCTAGCTTTCTCTGTATGGAGAAATTTAAGTTCGCCTTGAGAGGTTCAGTGTTAGGGTTCACCCGGAGGTGGCAACCGTTTGTCGACTTCCTTGCAGAAAATTAATCGTCAGCAGACCGGGGTGGGGGGGGGGGGGGGGGGGGGGCGTAGTTTAGGTTAGAGTAGGGGGGTAATAAGGTTGGGACCTGTACGAAAGGTCAACGGTTTTGGCACTATGTTTATGGTTTCATGTATATTGTCTATTTTGTTGTTACTATACCAAAAATACCTCAATAAAATGTTTGTTGATAAAAAAAAGAATCTGATCACAAACGCTCAGTTTGGGGTCTGCCAGGGTCATTCAGCTCCTGACCTCATTACACCCTTGGTTCAAACATGGACAAAAGAGCTAAGTACCAGAGGTGAGGTGAGGGTGACTGCCCTTGTCATTGGGCAGCATTTGGCCAAGTATGGCATCAAGGAGCCCTAGCTAAACTGGAGTCAATGGGAATCAGGGGGCAAACTCTCTGCTGGTTGGAGTCATACCTGGCACAAAGGAAGATGGTTGTGGGACAGGTGTTCCTCAGGGTAGTGTCCTAGGCCCACCATCTTCAGCTGCTTCATCAATGACCTCCCTTCCATCATAAGGTCTGAAGTGGGGGTGTTTGCGGATAACTGCACAATGTTCAGCACTATTCACTACTCCGCAGATAATGAAGCAGTCCCTGTCCAAATGCAGCAAGGCCTGGACAATATCCAGGCTTGGGCTGACAAGTGGCAAGTTACATTCGCACCACACAAGTGTCAGGCAATAACCATCTCCTACAACAGAGGATCTTACCATCTCCCCATGACATTCACTGGCATTTCCATCGCTGAGTCCCCCACAATCAACATCCTGAGGGGTTACCATTGATCAGAAACTGAACTGGACTAGCCACATTAATACTGTGGCGAACAGAGCAGGTCAAAGGCTAGGAACGAAGGAGGTTGAGGGGCGACCTGATAGAGGTATACAAAATTATGAGGGGCATAGACAGAGTGGATAGTCAGAGGCTTTTCCCCAGGGTAGAGGGGTCAATTACTAGGGGGCATAGGTTTAAGGTGAGAGGGGCAAAGTTTAGAGTAGATGTACGAGGCAAGTTTTTTACGCAGAGGGTAGTGGGTGCCTGGAACTCACTACCGGAGGAGGTAGTGGAGGCAGGGACGATAGGGACATTTAAGGGGCATCTTGACAAATATATGAATAGGATGGGAATAGAAGGATACGGACCCAGGAAGTGTAGAAGATTGTAGTTTAGTCGGGCAGTATGGTCGGCACGGGCTTGGAGGGCCGAAGGGCCTGTTCCTGTGCTGTACATTTCTTTGTTCTTTGTTCTTTGAATCCTACGGTGAATAACTCATGTCCTGACCCCCCAAAGCCTGTTCACCAGTAACAAGTCACAGGCCAGGAGTGTGATGGAATACTCTCCACTTGCTTGGATGAGTGCAGCTCCAACAACACTCAAGAAACTATGCCATCCAGGACAAAGAAGCCCGCTAGATTGCTCCCCTTCCACAAACATTCAAACCCTCCATCATCAACACGCAGTGTTAGCCGTGTTATAGGCACTATAGAAGTCAAAGCCTCTTCTTTAAACATGGATTCCTCTTGGGCCTAGGTTAGCTCAGCTCCCATTGGCCATGTGCCGTCCCCTCCACCCCGGTTGGTGTGTTTCTGCGTCAGCTTCCATCCAGGAGTTTGAACGGTGCTGCCAGAATGCCTGCTATAAATAACTCATGGGTATCCAGGACGAGAAGGTGACCCCGGCGAGCGCTCACACACACGAGAAGGAGTAATTATCCGCAGGGAGAAGGCTGCATGCAGCACAGTGAGCGGACAACACAGCTCCCCAACCCCACTACTGATCCAAGGCAGCTTGGAAATGACCCCGAGTGTACCAACCGGACCCGGTGTGTCAGGGTCACTCTCTGAAGGATTGGAGCTTACCCTACCACTGCTCCCCCCCCAAATCCCTGCACCCCTCACCCCCACCTCTACTCAGTACACTACATCGATCAAGCGCAGTGAGCAGGCGTCAGTGAAAATGGTCACACTCACAGTTACAGAGAGGGAGGGAGGAAAGAGAGAGGGGGCAGAGTGAGCAGGAAAGAAAGAGAGAGAGAGCGAGAAAGAGTAAGAGAGGGGCAAAGCGAGGGAGAGGGAGACAGACAGACAGAACTAGCCAGGGTGAGAGCGAGGCAGAGCGAGAGACAGAGCGTGAAAGAGAGAGAGAGCGAGGCAGAGTAAGAGAGGGGCAAAGCGAGGGAGAGGGAGACAGACAGACAGAGCTAGCCAGGGTGAGAGCGAGGCAGAGCGAGAGACAGAGCGTGAAAGAGAGAGAGAGCGAGGCAGAGCAGGGGAGAGAGAGAGAGAAGCAGAGCAGCAGAGAGAGAGGGGCAGAGAGAGGGAGAGAAAGGGAGAGGCAAAGCGAGGGAGGGAGACAGAGGGAGGGAGGGAAGGAGATAGAGCAGGTAGACAGAGCATGGGAGGAAAGGAGAGAGGCAGAGCGAGGTAGGGAGAGAGAGCGCAAGGGAGGGAGAGGGAGGCAGTGCAAGAAAGAGACAGACAGAGAAAGGGGCAGAGTGAGAGACAGAGTGAGTGAGAGGCAGAGTGAGGGAGGAAGAGAGAAGGCAGGCAGAGCGAGGGAGGAAGAAACAGTGAGAGAGAGAGGCAGAGTGAGGGAGGGAGAGAGAGTGAAGGAGGGAGAGAGAGAGAGAGGCAGAGTGGGGGAGGCAGAGTGGGCGGGAGAGAGAGGGAGGGAGGGACAAAGAGAGAGGGTGGGAGAGAGTCAGAGAGAGGGAGGGAGGAAGAGGCAGAGCAAGGGAGAGAGAGGCAGAGTGAGGGAGAGAGAGAGATGCAGAGTGAGGGAGGGAGAGAGGCAGAGCGGGGAGGAGGAGAGAGGCAGAGGGAACGTGAGAGAGAGGGAGAGCGAGGGAGGGAGGACAGCACGGTGGTGCAGTGGTTAGCACTGCTGCCTCATGACGCTGAGGACCTAGGTTTGATCCCGGTCCCAGGTCATTGACCGCGTGGAGTTGGCACATTCTCCCCGTGTCTGCGTGGGTCTCACTCCCAGAACCCAAAGATGTGCAGTGTAAGTGGATTGGCCATGCTAAATTCCCGCTGAATTGGATACATTTTTTAAAAAGGAAGAAAGAGAGAGGGAGGGAAAGAGAGCGAGGCAGATGAGGGAGGGAGAGAGAGAGAGAGAGGCAGACCGGGGAGGGGGAGAGAGGGAGGGAGAGAGAGGGAGGCATAGCAAGGAAGGGAGGGAAAGGGAGGGAAAGAGAGGGAAGGAGAGAGGCAGAGGGAGTGAGAGGAAGGGAGAGAGAGAGAGAGAAGCAGAGCATGGAGGAGCAGAGAGGGAGGCAGAGCGAGGGAGTGAGGGAGAGGGAGGGAAAGAGAGGGAAGGAGAGAGGCAGAGGGAGTGAGAGGAAGGGAGAGAGAGAGAGAGAGAAGCAGAGCGTGGAGGAGCAGAGAGGGAGGCAGAGCGAGGAGTGAGGGAGAGGGAGGGAAAGAGAGGGAAGGAGAGAGGCAGAGGGAGTGAGAGGAAGGGATAGAGAGAGGCAGAGGAGAAGGAGGGAAGTGAAAGAGGGAGTGAAAGATAGGAGCCAGGATTCTCCAATCCCGCGGCCATTTTCTGCCGCCGGTGTGAAAAGCGGCGTAAGCCACGCCGGCATCAACGGGCCTCAAGTGGCAGGTATTCCCCCCCTCCTCGGGGGCTCGACCGGGCCGGAGTGGTGTCCGCAGCTCTGGCGCTCGTAAACCGGCGTGCCACGGCCAGTGCGAGTCTGAGCATGTTCGCCTCAGCCGGCACGCGTTCGCGCATGCGCGTGGGCTCCCGTCTCCGCGCCAGCCCCCCGGGCGATATGGCGGAGCCCTACAGGGGGCCGGCGTGGAGAAATATAGGTTCCCCATGGAACAAGCCCACCCGCCGATCGGTAGGCCCCGATCCGATCGCGGGCCAGGCCACCGGCCCCCCCTGGGGTCAGATCCCCCCGCCCCCGCAGCCAGAACTCAGAGGTCCCGCCGGTTGGGACCATACATAACACACACTGGTGGGACTTGGCCGAACTCGGCGGGCACTCGGCTCATCGAATCGCCGGGGGGACCGCTTTCAACGGCCCCTGACCGGCACGGCGACGATCCTGCGGGCGCTTGAGAATCAGCGCCGGAGAATCGGCGGGGCAGAGTGGCGCTCGGGGTGGGGTCGGAGAATCCCGGATCCCGGCCAGGGAGAGGGAATATCAGAGGCAAAACACGAGTGCGAGATAAAGTAGGAGGAAGTGAGAGGGAAAAAAAGAGAGGAAATGGAGCAGGAAGGAGTAAACAGCAAAATGAGAGAGAGAAGAGAAGAGAGGGAAAACAAGTAAGGTAGATAAAAACAGAAAATTGTCAAAGTAGGAGAGAGAGAAAAAAATGAGTGATTGAGGGAGAAACACGAGAGAGAGAAAAACACGAGAAAACAGAAATATAGTGCGAAACAATGCAACGAGAGAGAGAAAGAGAGAGACAGAGAGGGAGAAAAGTGGACAGGTGAAGAGATGGTGAGAGGGAGCGTCTGCACAAACTCTCACACATATTGTTTTCCAATCCAGTCACCATCAGCTGGCATCTGTTTTGTTCGAAGATTTGTGCTTGTACAATCTGTAATTCTAAACTTCGGGATGCTCTGGAGAAAAACATTGTTCTCAAGAAGGTTCCATTCAGAAACCGTCCCTGGAGAAAGGGAATCTTGAAACAGTGCAAGCTCAGAGAGACAGCAGGTGGTGAGGGTGTAAAGGGAGGTGGCTACACAGCTGATTAAAATGTGAAGAACTGGGACAGAAAATAGCCAAAGAAAGCTAATGGATCGCTGACCTTCCTGTGGCGAGGACTGGCGTACCAGGGGGTAGAATCACACTTCAGTCTATACCAAGCCCTGGTCAGACCACACTAGGAGTCAGTGTGAACAGTTCTGGGCCCCACACCTTCACCATGGAGAGATCACAGTGTAGATTTACCAGAATGATACCAGCACTCCAGGTGGTTAAATTATGAGGCGCGATTAATTACAAACTAAGCATGTATACACTAGAATTTTGATAGTTAAGGGGGTGGGATTTGATCAAAGTTTATGAGATAGGGGTGGATAGAGAAAATCTATTTACACCTGTTTGAGAGAGTCTTGGGCAAGTGGGGGGGGGGGGGGGTGCGGGGGGACGGAGTCTAAAAACGAGAGGCTGCCTGTTTAGGAGTGAAATTCTGGAAAGACTTCCACACACAAATGGTGGGAGAGGTTTGGAATTCAAATAAAGATTGATCCAATCGTTCATTCTCAATCTGGGAGATTGAGAGATTTTTGTCATCCAAAGGCATTAAGAGATATGGGGTGAAGGCGGGTAAATGGAGAGAGATCCCAGATTAGCCATGATCTCCTTGAGTGGAAGAACAACCTCGAGGGGCTGAATAACCTCCTCTTGTTCCTGTGTAACAGGCTTGAGAATAATCACAGCTTTTCATTGTCTCCCCACATCAACTGAGGTCTGGGCAGACTGGACAATACACAGACCTTCAATTCTGAAGTGGGGACTCGAAAAGTCCTCGTCAAGTAGGATTAAGGTGATTCCCAAAGCTTTTTATTCATACGTAAAAGCAAGAAGGTGGCCAGGGAAAGGATTGGACCACTTAAGGACAGTGGAAGGAATCTATGTGTTGAACCAGAGGAAATGGGCAAGGTACTAAATGAGCACCAAAGAAAGGGACTTTGTGGAAGATGATTTTTGGGCAGGGTGTGTGGACAGTCTGGATCATGTTAACATCGGAAAGGAGGAGGTATTGGGTGCTTTCAAAAGATATTAATGTAGATAAGTCTCCTGGGCCGGATGGGATTTACCCCAGAATACTGAGGGAAGAAAGGGAGGAAATTGCTGGGGCCTTGACTGACAGTTTTGTATCTTCATTGGCTACAGGTAAGACCCCAGAGGACTGGAGAATAGCTAATGTGGTACCCCTGTTTAAGAAAGGTAGCAGGGGTAATCCAGGAAACTATAGGCCGGTGAGCCTCACTTCGGTAGTAGATAAATTATCGGAGAGAATTCTCAGTGACAGGATTTATACCCATTTGGAAACAAATGGACTCATAGTGATAGACAGCATGGTTTTGTGAAGAGGAGGTTGTGCCTCACTAACTTGATCAAGTTTTTGAGGAGGTGACAAAGATGATTGATGGGGGGAGGGGGGGGTGGGGTGGAAGGACGGTAGATGTTGTTTACATGGACTTCAATAAAACCTTTGACAAGGTGCCTCATGGTAGACTGGTACAAAAGGTGAAGTCACACGGGATCAGAAGTGAGGTGGTAAGATGGATACAGAACTGGCTCGGTCACAGAAGGCAAAGGGTAGCAGTAGAAGGGTGTTTTTCTGAATGGAAGGTTGTGACTAGTGGTGTTCCACAGGGGTCTGTGCTGGGGCCTCTGTTGTTTGTAGTGTATATAAACGGTTTGGAGGAAAATGTCGCTGGTCTGAATAGTAAGTTCGCGGTTGACACCAAGGTTGGTGGAGTGCAGTGGTGGAGTAGGGGCTGGTTTAGCACAGTGGGCTAAACAGCTGGCTTGTAATGCAAAACATGGCAGCAGCGTGGGTTCAATTCCCATACCGGCATCACCGAACAGGCACCGGAATGTGGCGACTAGGGGCTTTTCACAGTAACTTCATTGAACTGAACTACTTGTAACAATAAGCTATTATTATTATTAGATAGTGTTGAGGATTGTCAGAGGATACAGCAGAACATAGATAGGTTGGAGACTTGGGCAGAGAAATGGCAAATGGAGTTTAATCTGGACAAATGTGAGATAATGCATTTTGGTAGGTCTAACATAGAGGGGAAATATACCGTAAATGGCAAAACTCTTTGGAATATAGAAAGTCAGAGAGATCTGGGCGTGCAAGTCCACAGATCTTTGAAGGTGGCAACACAAGTGGACAAGGTCGTCAAGAAAGCATACAGAATGCTTGCCTTCATTGTACGGGGTATCGAGTATAAAAACTTGCAAGTCATGCTACAGTTGTATAGACTATTGCACACAATTCTGGTTGCCACACTACCAGAAGGATGTGAAGGCTTTGGAGAGGGTGCAGAGGAGGTTTACCAGGATGTTGCCTGGTCTGGACGGTGTTAGCTATTTGGAGAGGCTGAATAGACTCGGACTGTTTTCATTAGAAAGACGGAGGTTGAGGGGTGACCTGCTAGAGGTCGACATTATGAGAGGCATGGATAGAGTGGGCGGGCAAGCACTGCTTCCCAGGGTGGAGAGGTCAGTCACCAGGGGGCATAGGTTTAAGGTCCTTGGGGCAAAGTTCAGAGGAAATGTGCGATGCAGGGTTTTTACGCAGAGGGTGGTGAGTGTCTGGAACACGTTGCCAGGGGAGATTGTGGAAGCAGATACATTAACGGCGTTCAAAAGGCATCTTGACAAACACATGGGTAGGATGGATGTAGAGGGATACGGCATAAGGAAGTGCTGAGGGTTTTGGCAAAGGTTGGTATCATGACCGGTACAGGTTTGGAGGGCCGAAGGGCCTGTTCCTGAATGTATTGTTCGTTGAACCCTCAATCTTCCAGATCCATGGCAGGGGGAACTTTGGGCAGGAAATGGGGGCGCGGGGAGTGAGCAGGGAAAGAAAGGATAGAGAGAGAGAGAAAACGAGAGAGAGGAGAGCGGGATAAATAAAGGAAGAGAGAGAGAGAGAGAGAGAGAGTAAAAGGAGGGAGAGAAGAGAGAGTTGGGAGAGAGAGAAAAAGGTGAGAAAAGAGAGCGAGGAGGGTAAGAGTGGGAATGTAAAGTCCCCCTGAGCCAGGCTCAACCGTCATCCCATTGTCTCTCGTACAGTATTGCACAGAACCTCCTGGTCGAGGAGCAGCTTTATCACCCAGCCCAATGACACAAAGTTCAACCCCGAGCCTCCCACTTCCAGACTGAGCACCGGGACAATTCAGCTCCGTGTGGAGACCTGCGATGGTACCACCTGGTCCTCAGAGTTTCCGTGAGGAATGAGACCACCCAATCTGTGCAAACAATATGGGGCCGTATTCTCTGTTGGCGTGCGATTGGGCGGAGAATAGGTCCCGACGTCGAAACCGGGGCAGTTTGACGCTGAATCGGGACACTCTGCCTCCTCGAAAACGGTGTTAATGCGATGCACGCCGTGCGTAGTTGAAACACCGTTCACATATCATTAGTGGGCCCACTTATGGGCTGGGTTCCACGTGTGCTCTCACAAATCGTAAACCTGACGTGGTGGCTGTGAGAGCGAGAGAGAGAGAGCCTACGGACAGTGTCCAGCACCGCCAAACTGCGCCGACAGCCGTGCCGCTGGCCGGGGGGGGGGGGCTTCTGCAGGGCTGGGGGATTAGTGGGGGCCTGGCCAGGAGGTGGGTTGTGGGGTCGGGGTGGATGGGTACGCAAGGCCATTACTGCAGGCGGCAAAGAGCCATCCAGCTGCACATGCCGCTGGCAGCCCGCTTTAAACCTGGTGCGCTGGGTCGTATAGGTGACCCCCCCCACGGGAGCACCCCCGGGGTACCCTCTGGCCCCAGCTTACCCATCAGCTGTATGGGCACCCCAGCACGACCTGTGCCATCTGTTTGGCCCCGATCAGTGTGTGTGTGGGGGATGTATTGTTTAAGCACGGCTGCAGCTTGTCAGCCCTGCGAGTGTCCATCACGGACCTGGCGAATCCCGCACCGTTTTCCGTGAGATCTGATGGTGTTCCATGCGCTGCCGATGCTAGCCCCTCACTGGTAACAGAATTGGTGCAGGTGTGGTGCCAATTTTCCTGACGTGGAAGTCCACGGATTCTGCGGTTGGCGTCAACACTTAGATTCAGAGACGGAGAATCCCGCCCATTGGTTTTCAAACCCAAAAGGGAGGAGTTGAAACCTACCCTAGTCCGAACAGAATTCCCGTCAGTGTCAAGCTGCAGGAATGAAACTCCAGGGGCGTCATTCTCCGACCCCCCGCCGGGTCGGAGAATGGCCGTTGGCCGCCGTGAATCCCGCCCCCGCCCCCGCCGAAGTCTCCGCTCCCGGTTGGCGGGACGCCCCGCTGGATTCTCCGGCCCGGATGGGCCGAAGTCCCGCCCAGAAATTGCCCGTCCCGCCGGCGTAAATCAAACCTGGTATTTACCGGCGGGACCAGGCGGCGTGGGCGGGCTCCGGGGTCCTGGGGGGGGGACGCGGGGCGATCTGACCCCGGGGGGGGCCCCCACGGTGGCCTGGCCTGCGATCGGGGCCCACCGATCCGCGGGCGGGCCTGTGCCGTGGGGGCACTCTTTCCCTTCCGCCTCCGCCACGGCCTCCACCATGGCGGAGGCGGAAGAGACCCTCCCCACTGCGCATGCGCCGGGAAACTGACAGCGGCCGCTGACGCTCCCGCGCATGCGCCGGGAAACTTTCAGCGGCCGCTGATGCTCCCGCGCATGCGCCGGGAAACTCAGCGGCTGCTGACGCTCCCGCGCATGCGCCGCATTTCCGCGCCAGCTGGCGGGGAAACAAACGCCATTTCCGCCAGCTGGCGGGGCGGAAATCCCTCCGGCGTCGGCCTAGCCCCTCAATGTTGGGGCTAGGTCGCCAATGATGCGGAGCATTCCGCACCTTTGGGCCGGCGCGATGCCCGTCTGATTGGCGCCGGCTTTGGCGCCAGTCTGCGGACATCCCGCCGTTGGGGGAGAATTTCGCCCCAGAAGTCAGGAATACCATCAATTTTCCTGTCAATAATCCAGAACCAAGCAGCACCGCTCAATCATCACCCTGTCCTTCACCTCGAGTTCAATTTGAGTTCCAAAGTAGACATGTCTTACTGCAGTTATACATGGCTTTGGTGCATGCAGTTTTGCTCTCCCTACCTAAGAAAGGATATACCTGCCATACAGGGAGTGCAGCGAAGGTTCACTAGCATGATACCAGGGTTGGCGGGGCTGTCCCATGAGGAGAGATTTGTTCGACTGGGTTTATATGCACCAGAGCTCAGAAGGATTAAAAAAAAAAATATTTAGATTACCCAATTCATTTTTTTCCAATTAAGGGGTAACTTAGCATGGCCAATCCACCTACCCTGCACATCTTGGGATTGTGGAGGTGAGACCCACACAGACACGGGGAGACTGTGCAAACGCCACCCGGACAGTGACCCAGGGCCGGGCTCGAACCCGGGTCCTTGGTGCCATGGGGCAGCAGTGCTAACCACTGTGCCGCCCCAGAGTTCAGAAGGATGAGGAGATTTGATTGTGATGTATAAAGGCAGAGAGAAAGAGAGAGAGACAAGACGGAGATTTCAGTGCAGTGCTGTAGCTCTGCTGGGTGTTGTACTGACAGCTGTGTGCTTACTCAGCAGTTTCTTTCTCTCTCAGCCCTCCCTGATTGCTGAGAGCTGCTGCTCCATGTTCTGAACCCCTTAACTCTTTCCAACCACCAACTATCCCTCAGAGCTGGAGGACTAGAACCTGTGAACAAAGTGACACACGGACACTCTCCGAACCTCCCTCAATCTCTCTGCTTCCTCTCTCTCTCTTCATTTGCTTTGTCTGTTGTCACACACTCTGTCTCTCCCTCCTCATGTTCTGAGCCTACACTCAATCCTTGGCAGCTGTGCTCTCTCTCTCTCTCTCTCTTTCTTTCTCTGTGTCTCTCTTTCTCTGTGTCTCTCTTTCTCTGTGTCTCTCTTTCTCTGTGTCTCTCTTTCTCTGTGTCTCTCCCCTCCTTTAAGACACTCCTTAAAAAACGACCTCTTTGACCGAGCATCTGGTTGCTATCTCCCTGATATCTTCTCACGCGGCTTGGGGTCAGATAGCTATCCAATCGATGGAGCTGTGAGTCACACTGGGATGAGTATGAGACTAGATAAATGCAGGATGTTGTTGTGTTGATGCCACCTGAAGCAGGTTGAATAATTTTGCTTTTTTGTTCATCTCGGCATTGAACATGAGTTAAAATGGGGCCTGGCCTGAATTTGGAGAGTCCCCTTCATGTTTCGGCACACTGCACATTCCTGGAATTCCAACACTTATGTTTTGTACTTCGGGGAACATTCCAGATGTTATTCACGGGATTGAAATCACTTTGGCCAGATGTCCTTCCACGACCGCCACCTTTCCTTGACCCCCTCATTAACAAAATCTCCAAGGACCAAGAGACAGGGGGAAAACAACAATATTTACATCCCACAAACAGGCCTCTTGACTCATCCACTCGGTGCTAATGTACCTGGTCCACACTAACCTCCTCCTTCCCACCTCAGTCCATCCTCCTCCAATCACCATCTCCTTCTATTCCTCTCTCCCTCATGTGTTTATCCAGCTTCCCCTTAAATACATCAATACTATTCACCTTAACCACTCCCTGTGGGAGCGAGTTCCGCATTCCCCCCACTCCCTGTGGGAGTGAGTCCCACATTCTCCCCGCTGCCTGTGGGATTGAGTCCCACATTCTCCCCACTCCCCGTGGGAGCGAGATCCACATTCTCCCCATTCCCCGTGGGAGCGAGTCCCACATTCTCCCCACTCCCTGTGGGAGCGAGATCCACATTCTCCCCACTCCCTGCGGGAGCGAGTCCCACATTCTCCCCACTCCCTGCGGGAGCGAGTCCCACATTTACCCCGCTGCCTGTGGGATTGAGTCCCACATTCTCCCCACACCCTGCAGGAGCGAGATCAACATTCTCCCCATTCCCCGTGGGAGCGAGTCCCACATTCCCCCTGTGGGAGCGAGTCCCACATTCTCTCCGCTGCCTGTGGGATTGAGTCCCACATTCTCCCCACACCCTGCAGGAGCGAGATCAACATTCTCCCCATTCCCCGTGGGAGCGAGTCCCACATTCCCCCTGTGGGAGCGAGTCCCACATTCTCTCCGCTGCCTGTGGGATTGAGTCCCACATTCTCCCCACTCCCTGCGGGAGCGAGTCCCAAATTCTCCCTACTCCCTGCGGGAGCGAGTTCCACATTCTCCCCACTCACTCAAATGAAAATCGCTTATTGTCACAAGTAGGCTTCAATGAAGTTACTGTGAAAAGCCCCTAGTCACCACATTCCGGCGCCTGTTCGGGGAGGTAGCTACGGCTGTGGGAGCAAGTTCCACATCCCTTGGTTAGACCACACTTGGAGCACTGAGCACAGTTCTGGGCCGGGATTCTCCCCTACCCGGCGGAGCCGGGGTTCCCGGCGGGTTGGAGTGGCGGGAACCACTCCGGCGTCGGGCCGCCCCGAAGGGGCCAAGCCCTCACCGTATGGGGTTAGGCCCGCACTGGAGTGGTTTCCGCTCCAACATCTGGCGTGGAAGGCCTTTGGCGCCACGCCAGCCGGGGCCGAAAGGACTTCGCCGGCTGGCGGAAGTCCGCGCATGCGCAGGAGCGTCAGCGGCTGCTGACATCATCCCCGTGCATGCGCAGGGGGGGGTCTCCTCCGCATCGGCCATGGTGAAGGCTATGGCCGAGGCGGAGGGAAAAGAGTGCCCCCATGGCACAGGCCCGCCCGCGGATCGTTGGGCCCCGATCGCGGGCCAGGCCACTGTGGGGGCACCCCTCAGGGCCAGATCGCCCCGCGCCCCCCCAGGACCCCGGAGCCGCGCCCACGCCGCCAGTCCCGCCGGTAAGGTAGGTGGTTTGATTCACGCGGCGAGACTGGCATGACAGCAGCGGGACTTCGGCCCATCGCAGGCTGGAGAATCGCCGGGGGGTGCCCGCCGAACGGCGCAGCGCGATTCCCCCCGCCGAATATCCGGTGCCGGCGAATTCGGCAGCCGGTGGGGGCGGGATTCACGCCAGCCCCCGGCGATTCTCCGACCCGGCGGGGGGTCGGACCACACTGGCAGCACCGTGCACAGTTCCTACTCCACATTATAAAAATGACAACGAGGCACTGTGGAAGGTGCAGAACGGATTTTGAATATTGATCCCAGAGTGGAGCGAGTCCCACATTCTCCCCACTCGCCCTGGGAGCGAGTCCCACATTCTCCCCACTCGCCATGTGAGCGAATCCCACATTCTCCCCACTCGCCATGTGAGCGAATCCGACGTTCTCCCCACTCGCCATGTGAGCGAATCCCACGTTCTCCTCACTCCCTGTGGGAGCGAGTCCCACATTCTCCCCACTCCCCCTGGGAGCGAGTCCCACATTCTCCCCACTCGCCATGTGAGCGAATCCCACGTTCTCCTCACTCCCTGTGGGAGCGAGTCCCACATTCTCCCCACTCCCCCTGGGAGCGAGTCCCACATTCTCCCCACTCGCCATGTGAGCGAATCCCACGTTCTCCTCACTCCCTGTGGGAGCGAGTCCCACATTCTCCCCACTCCCCCTGGGAGCGAGTCCCACATTCTCCCCACTCGCCATATGAGCGAATCCCACGTTCTCCTCACTCCCTGTGGGAGCGAGTCCCACATTCTCCCCACTCCCCCTGGGAGCGAGTCCCACATTCTCCCCACTCGCCATGTGAGCAAATCCCACGTTCTCCTCACTGCTTGTGGGAGCAAGTCCCACATTCACCCCACTCCCTGTGGGAGCAAGTCCCACATTCTCAACAATTCCTATGGGAGCGAGTCCCACATTCTCCGCACTCCCTGTGGGAGCAAGTCCCACATTCTCCCCACTCCCTGTGGGAGCAAGTCCCACATTCTCAACAATCCCTATGGGAGTGAGTCCCTCGTTCTCCCCACTCCCTGTGGGAGGGAGCCACACATTCTCAACACTCCCTGTGGGAGCGAGTCCCACATTCTCCCCACTCCCTGTGGGATGGAGCCACATATTTTCAACACTCCCTGTGGGAGCGAGTCCCACATTCTCCGCACTCCCTGTGGGAGGGAGCCACACATTCTCAACACTCCCTGTGGGAGCGAGTCCCTCATTCTCCCGACTCCCTGTAGGGGCGAGTTCCATGTTCTGCCCACTTCCTGTGGGAGCGAGTCCCACATACTCAACACTCCCTGTGGGAGCAAGTCCCTCATTCTCCCCACTCCTTGTAGGGGCGAGTCCCATGTTCTGCCCACTTCCTGTGGGAGTGAGCCACACATACACAACACTCCCTGTGGGAGCAAGCCACACATTCCCCCAACTCTCTGGGTAAAGAATCTTCTCCTGAATTCCCCATTGGATTAAATAGTAACTATCACTTATTTATGGCCCAAGTTCTGGTCTCCCCGCTGAACAGGAATCATCCTCTCCACGTCGACCTGATAAACCCCTTTTATCATTTTGAAGATCTCGATCAAGTCACACCCTTCAGACTTCTCTTATCTAAAGCAAAGAATTCTATCCTCATCAGTCTTTCCTGGTCGTTAAACTCTCCACTCTGGGATCAATATTCAAAATCTGTTCTGCACCTTCCACAGTGCCTCGTTGTCATTTTTATAATGTGAGCCAGGTTCGGTTCCGGCTTGGGTCACTGTCTGTGCGGAGTCTGCACATCCTCCCCGTGTGTGCGTGGGTTTCCTCCGGGTGCTCCGGTTTCCTCCCACAGTCCAAAGATGTGCAGGTTAGGTGGATTGGCCATGATAAATTGCCCTTAGTGCCCAAAATTGCCCTTAGTGTTGGGTGGGGTTACTGGGTTATGGGGATAGGATGGAGGTGTGGACCTTGGGTAAGGTGCTCTTTCTAAGAGCCGGTGCAGACTCGATGGGCCGAATGGCCTCCTTCTGCACTGTAAATTCTTTGAAATCTATGAGTAGGAATTGTGCACAGTGCTGCCAGTGTGGTCTGACCAAGGGATATGGAGACCAGAACTGTGCTTAGTGCTGCCAGTGCGGTCTCACCAAAGGATATGGAGACCAGAACTGTGCACAGTGCTCCCAGTGTGGTCTCACCAAGGGATATGGAGACCAGAACTGTGCACAGTGCTCCCAGTGTGGTCTGACCAAGGGATATCGAGACAGGAACTGTGCAAAGTGCTGCCAGAGTGGTCTAACCAAGGGATATGGAGACCAGAACTGTGCACAGTGCTCCCAGTGTGGTCTGACCAAGGGATATGGAGACAGGAACTGTGCAAAGAGCTGCCAGTGTGGTCTAACCAAGGGATATGGAGACCAGAACTGTGCACAGTGCTCCCAGTGTGGTCTGACCAAGGGATATGGAGACAGGAACTGTGCACAGTGCTGCCAGTGTGGTCTAACCAAGGGATATGGAGACCAGAACTGTGCACAGTGCTCCCAGTGTGGTCTAACCAAGGGATATGGAGACCAGAACTGTGCACAGTGCTGCCAGTGTGGACTGACCAAGGGATATGGAGACAGGAACTGTGCACAGTGCTCCCAGTGTGGTCTGACCAAGGGATATGGAGACCAGAACTGTGCACAGTGCTCCCAGTGTGGTCTAACCAAGGGATATGGAGACCAGAACTGTGCACAGTGCTCCCAGTGTGGTCTAACCAAGGGATATGGAGACCAGAACTGTGCAGTGCTCCCAGTGTGGTCTGACCAAGGGATTTGGAGACCAGAACTGTGCACAGTGCTGCCAGTGTGGTCTGACCAAGGGATATGGAGACAGGAACTGTGCACAGTGCTGCCAGTGTGGTCTGACCAAGGGATATGGAGACCAGAACTGTGCACAGTGCTCCCAGTGTGGTCTGACCAAGGGATATGGAGACCAGAACTGTGCACAGTGCTCCCAGTGTGGTCTGACCAAGGGATATGGCGACCAGAACTGTGCACAGTGCTCCCAGTGTGGTCTGACCAAGGGAATTGGAGACCAGAACTGTGCACAGTGCTGCCAGTGTGGTCTAACCAAGGGATATGGAGACAGGAACTGTGCACAGTGCTGCCAGTGTGGTCTGACCAAGGGATATGGAGACCAGAACTGTGCACAGTGCTCCCAGTGTGGTCTAACCAAGGGATATGGAGACCAGAACTGTGCACAGTGCTGCCAGTGTGGTCTGACCAAGGGATATGGAGACCAGAACTGTGCACAGTGCTCCCAGTGTGGTCTAACCAAGGGATATGGAGACCAGAACTGTGCACAGTGCTGCCAGTGTGGTCTAACCAAGGGATATGGAGACAGGAACTGTGCACAGTGCTGCCAGTGTGGTCTAACCAAGGGATATGGAGACCAGAACTGTGCACAGTGCTGCCAGTGTGGTCTGACCAAGGGATATGGAGACCAGAACTGTGCACAGTGCTCCCAGTGTGGTCTAACCAAGGGATATGGAGACCAGAACTGTGCACAGTGCTGCCAGTGTGGTCTGACCAAGGGATATGGAGACAGGGACTGTGCACAGTGCTGCCAGTGTGGTCTAACCAAGGGATATGGAGACCAGAACTGTGCACAGTGCTCCCAGTGTGGTCTAAGCAAGGGATATGGAGACCAGAACTGTGCACAGTGCTGCCAGTGTTGTCTGACCAAGGGATATGGAGACAGGAACTGTGCGCAGTGCTCCCAGTGTGGTCTGACCAAGGGATATGGAGACCAGAACTGTGCACAGTGCTGCCAGTGTGGTCTGACCAAGAGATATGGAGACCAGAACTGTGCACAGTGCTCCCAGTGTGGTCTGACCAATGGATATGGAGACCAGAACTGTGCACAGTGCTCCCAGTGTGGTCTGACCAAGGGATATGGAGACAGGAACTGTGCACAATGCTCCCAGTGTGGTCTGACCAAGGGATACGGAGACCAGAACTGTGCACAGTGCTGCCAGTGTGGTTTGACCAAGGGATATGGAGACAGGAACTGTGCACAGTGCTCCCAGTGTGGTCTGACCAAGGGATATGGAGACAGGAACGTGCACAGCACTCCCAGTGTGGTCTGACCAAGGGATATGGAGACCAGAACTGTGCACAGTGCTGCCAGTGTGGTCTAACAAAGGGATATAATAATAATAGTCGCTTATTGTCGCAAGTAGGCTTCAATTAAGTTACTGTGAAAATCCCCTAGTTGCCACATTCCGCCGCCTGTTCCTGGAGGCCGGTAGGGAAATTGAACCCGCGCCGTTGGCCTTGTTCTGCATTCCAAGCCAGCTGTTTCGCCCACTGTGTTAAATGGAGACCAGAACTGTGCACGGTGTTCCAGGTTTGGTCTGGAAAGACTCTGTGCAGGTCGAACGCAACATCTCTGCTATCTCTCTCAAAAATGAAACCTCCAGTGTTTGACACACTTTTTGTTTTACGGCCAAATTAATTTTTGTGGCTTCAGTGAGTCGTACCTCCAAACTGCATCCCCTTTAGATTCTCAACTAACAAAGTGTATGTCGGGCCGCGTATATTCACTTTCACCTTGCAGTGACACTCTGAACAGCAGCGTCAATGAACCAACCAATCATCAGGCAAATTAGACTGCTTGGGAATGCCATCCCCTGACTATGATTACATATGAATTACTGACTTAACTGCCGCGAGGTATAAATACCCTGAGCTCCTGGAAGCCACCGATTGTGAGCATCCAACAAACATTAATTTAGACTGATGATGCAAGCTCCTTTCCAATTTGCTCTCTCCAGACCTTGCTGGTCCTGGGCATAAATTTGAGGCCAATTTTGTTAAGTAAACAGATGACAGAATCATTTGGCTGATGAAAATTGCCCTCCTTCCCACTGTTTTTCGAGTCAAAGGTCAAAGGTTCAACCCTCCCCACCTTAAAATATATTGAACCATCCAATTTGGTAAACTCCTCAGGTCTGTCTTATTGGCTAAAAGGGTAAGTAGTTATTTGTAGTGTCTTGGCGCCTGCCCCACTCCCTACCCAGTCTCTCTTTCACCTTTGACACGGGACAGACTCTGTGGAAGCTGACTAGGCCTCACTAGAATCTCACTGTTCCCTGAACATGCTCCTGACAAGTGACCTTACCTATATCTCCTCTTGCGCCTAGCTTTAGATAATTGAACAGCCCACGTGGTGAATAAGACCATAAGACAGGGGAGCAGAATTAGACCACTCGGCCCATCGAGTCTACTCCACCATTCAATCATGGCTGATATTTTTCCCATCCCCATTCTCCTGCCTTCTCCCCATTACCCCCGATCTCCTTATTAACCAAGACCCTACCTATCTCTGTCTTAAGGACACTCAGTGATTTGGCCTCCACAACCTTCTGCTGCAAAGAGTTCCACAGATTCACCACCCTCTGGCTGAAGAAATTCCTCCTCATCTCTGTTTTAAAGGATCGTCCCTTTAGTCTGAGGCTGTGGCCTCGGGTTCTAGTTTTTCATACAAGTGGAAACATCCTCTCCACGTCCACTCTATCCAGGCCTCGCAGTATCCTGTAAGTTTCAATAAGATCCCCCTTCACCCTTCTAAACTCCAACGTGTACAAACCCAGAGTCCTCAACCGTGCCTCATACGACAAGCTCTTCATTCCAGAGATCATTCTTGTGAACCTCCTCTGGACCCTTTCCAAGGCCAGCACATCCTTCCTTAGATACGGGGCCCAAAACTGCTCACAATCCTCCAAATGGGGTCTGACCAGAGCCTTAGACAGCCTCAGAAGTACATCCCTGGTCTTGTATTCTAGCCCTCTCGACATGAATGCTAACATTGCATTTGCCTTCCTAACTGCCGACTGAACCTGCACGTTAACCTTAAGAGAATCGTGAACAAGGACTCTCAAGACCCTTTGTGCTTCTGATTTCCTGAGCATCTCCCCATTGAGAAAACAGTCTATGCCTCCATTCTTCCTACCAAAGTTCATAACCTCACACTTTTCCACTTGGTATTCCACCTGCCCCTTCTTTGCCCAAGCTCCCAGCTGTCCAAGTCCTAATGTATATTGTGAAAAGTGATGGTCCTTGCACACCTCTGGTCACCGGCTGCCATTCTGAAAAAGACCCCTTTAACCGCACTCTCTGCCTTCTGCCAGTCAGCCAATCCTCTACCCATGCCAGTGATTTACCCTTAACACCATGGGCTCTTAACTTCTTAACAGCCTCCAATACGTCACTTTGTCAAAGGCCTTCTGGAAATCTAAATCGATCATGTCCACTGGTTCTCCTTCGCCTAATTTGAATTGTAATAAGAATTGTAACAGATTTGTCAGACATGACCTCCCCTTGACGAAACCATGCTGACTCAGTCATTACCATGCACTTCCAGGTACTCCGCAATCTCATCTTTAATAACAGACTCTAAAATCTTACCAATGATCGAAGTAAGGCTAGCCGGCCTATAATTTCCTGTCTTGTGCCTCCCTCTCTTAAACAGTGGTGTTACATTAGACATTTTCCAGTCCTCTGGAACCCTCCCTGAAAGATCACCACCAATGCGTCCACAATCTCCTCAAATATTCCCTTTAGAACACTGGGATCGAGTCCATCCGGTCCATTTGGGCGAGCACGCTCGCCCCCCAATTCACAAGGTTACTAGTTTAATCCCACTCTAGGACATGGGCACAGAAATCAAGGCTGATATGTTCAGTGCAGTGCCGAGGGAGCACCGCACTGTCAGAGGGTCAGTGCTGAGAGAGCGCTGCACTGTCAGAGGGTCAGTACTGAGGGAGTGCTGCACTGTCAGAGGGTCAGTGCTGAGAGAGCGCTGCACTGTCAGAGGGTCAGTACTGAGGGAGTGCTGCACTGTCAGAGGGTCAGTACTGAGAGAGTGCTGCACTGTCAGAGGGTCAGTACTGAGGGAGTGCTGCACTGTCAGAAGGTCAGGACTGAGGGAGTGCTGCACTGTCAGTGGTGCCATGTTTCAGATGAGACATTAAATCACGACCCCGTCCGTCCTCCCAGGTGGGTGTATAAGGTCCCACAGTCACTATTTAGAAGAAGAGCAGTGGTGGGGCGGTGGGGGCGGGGGCTTGTGCAGTCTCCCTGGTGTCCTGGGGACAATATTTATCCCCCAACCGACAAGAAACTTGCTGTGCACAAATTGGGCTGCTGTATTTCCCACATCCGAACAGTGGCCTCACTTCACATAATCCTTGATTGACTGCGGAAAGGCTTTGGGATGCCGGGGATGGTGAAAGCTGATTTCTGCCTCAGGGTCAGAAGGTTGCGATTGAAGATTTATTGTCACCTTGTTCACTGGGTACAGAGGGTAAAGCCAGACCGACGTAAACACTTCGGAGCCATTCTGTCATTTGTGCTGACTGCTACTCGATATTAATTAAACATTCAGGAACAGATGGCCAATTCCCTCATTGGAATTTCGGTTAATTTGTTTGATTAAAACGTAACAAAGGACAACAGCAATCGGCAACAGAGGAAATTCAGACCCAGTGAGACACCAGGGGATTGTCTCCCGCTCTCTCTCTCTCTCTCTCTCTGTCACAGACCCCGTCTCCAGAGGGAGTCTCTCTCTCTGTTAGAGACCCCGGGCGAAATTCTCCATTATCGGCGGAAAGTCCGCCGATCGGCGCAAAAAACGGCGCAAATCCCACTTGCGTCACGTCATAAAAATGGGCCTATATTCTGCGGCCCGAAATGGGCTAGCAGCGACGTAACGGGATCCGCGCTTGCGCAGTGGTTCACGCCGTGCAGCGTCATACGCGCTGCACGGCGTGACGGCTCATAAGGCCGCGCAACTCCCCCCCACCCGACCGGAACACCCGACCGCAACACCCGACTTGATGGCTGGCCGTCGCTCAGCCCCGAGGTTCGAGTCACGCGATGTGGAGGCGCTCCTGGACGCGGTGGAGCAGAGGAGGGACGCCCTGTATCCCGGGCACGGCCGCAGAGTTGCCCCACGCCACAGCCGGCGTCTGTGGAGGGAGGTGGCAGAGGCCGTCACCGCTGTGGCCCTAACACCACAGACAGGCACCCAGTGCCACAAGAAGGTGAACGACCTCGTCAGAGCAGGCAGGGTGAGCCTCCCCATATCCCCCCTCCCCCATATCCCCCCCCTCCCCCATATCCCCCCTCCCCCATATCCCCCCTCCCCCATATCCCCCCTCCTCATATCCCCCCTCCCCATATCCCCCCTCCCCCATATCCCCCCCCTCCCCCATATCCCCCCTCCCCCATATCCCCCCTCCCCCATATCCCCCATAACCCCCATATCCCCCCCATATCCCCCATATTCCCCCCTCCCCCATATTCCCCCCTCCCCCATATCCCCCCCTCCCCCATATCCCCCATATTCCCCCCTCCCCATATCCCCCCCTCCCCATATCCCCCCCTCCCCATATCCCCCCCTCCCCCATATTCCCCCCTCCCCCATATTCCCCCCTCCCCCATATTCCCCCCTCCCCCATATTCCCCCCTCCCCCCATATTCCCCCCTCCCCCATATTCCCCCCTCCCCCATATTCCCCCCTCCCCATATCCCCCATATTCCCCCCTCCCCCATATTCCCCCCTCCCCCATATACCCCCCTACCCCATATTCCCCCTCCCCCATATCCCCCATATCCCCCCTCCCCCATATCCCCCCTCCCCCATATCCCCCATATCCCCCCTCCCCCATATCCTCCATATCCCCCCTTCCCCCATATTCCCCCCTCCCCCATATCCCCCCTCCCCCATATCCCCCATATCCCCAAGTGAATCCAGCCCTAACCTTAACCTCTGCAATGCACGCGCAACCGATGGCGTGCATTCATATACCTGCCTAACACTGTTGCCTTTTACCCCTGCCACCACCCCCCCCCCCCCCCCCCCCCCCAGGAGAAGCGCGCACACAACAATAGGGAGCATGTGAGGACTGGAGGAGGGCCCGCTGATGAGAGGCCACTGACCGTACACGAGGAAAGGGCCCTGGAACTGGCTGGCGGACCTGAAGACCGGGAGGTTGCTGATGCAGAGGTCGGGGCCCCACGAGCAAGTGAGCCACCAACAGCCCGTCCCCATATCCCCCCTCCCCTATATCCCCCTCCCCCGTATCACCTGATCACTGCCTGATGTCTAACCATGCATGCTTCATTGTGTATCGCAGGACCAAACGTCCAGGCACCCATCCCCGCAGATGCAGACCGCCCGCAGGATGCCCCTCGGAGACCACAGGAGACGGAGAGACCCGCACCCTCCAGCATGCGACGCCCGCAGGATGCCCCTCGGAGATCACGGGAGACGGAGAGACCCGCACCCTCCAGCATGCGACGCCCGCAGGATGCCCCTCGGAGACCACGGGAGACGGAGAGACCCGCACCCTCCAGCATGCGACGCCCGCAGGATGCCCCTCGGAGACCACGGGAGACGGAGAGACCCGCACCCTCCAGCATGCGACGCCCGCAGGATGCCCCTCGGAGACCACGGGAGACGGAGAGACCCGCACCCTCCAGCATGCGACGCCCGCAGGATGCCCCTCGGAGACCACGGGAGACGGAGAGACCCGGACCCTCCAGCATGCGACGCCCGCAGGATGCCCCTCGTACACCACGGGAGACGGAGAGACCTGGAGCAACAGGGAGACGACACCCCCGTCACGTGCGGGAGCGACCACCCAGCGATGAGGGGGGCAGCCACAGGCCCCCGTCACATCCGAGCCAGGACACCACTACCCAGGACACCACTATCCAGGACACCCCTACCCGGGACAGCACTACCCAGGACACCACTACCCGGGACAGCACTACCCGGGACAGCACTACCCGGGACAGCACTACCCGGGACAGCACTACCCGGGACAGCACTACCCGGGACAGCACTACCCGGGACAGCACTACCCGGGACAGCACTACCCGGGACAGCACTACCCGGGACAGCACTACCCGGGACAGCACTACCCGGGACAGCACTACCCAGGACACCCCTACCCGGGAAGACGAAATACCGGACAGTGACTCAGAGTGGATGGGTGGAGACGAACCCCCACCCCAAAGTGCCATGGACTCAGAGTGGGACGAAGAGCACGACACAACGCCACTGCTGTCACCAACACCCTCCACCATTGCAGAAACACTCACCACGGTTGGGCACTTTAGTGATGAGGCGTCTGGTACACTCACTGGTGCGCACAACACAGCCGTCCCGGTACAGCAGGTGGAGGTAGGAGCAGCAGAGGGACCGGGCGGTCGGAGGGCAGCCCAGGCCAAGCGAACATCTGCCGCCCAGATGGATCCCGGGTTCCTGCAGTTACCACACCCACACATAGATCCGATGCAACCACTGACACGGAGACGAGCGAATAGGGTGACGGGTGGCTTGCGGCGGCTGCGGTCGCAGGTGGAGGAGTCCACCCGCGTCCAGGAGCTGGGAGTGGTCCCGGTCATGCGTGCCACCCAGGCTGACACCGCATGGGTGGCGTCCGCGGTGGAGGCAATGGGTGCGACGGTGTCAGACATGGGGAACGGTTTGCGAGGCCTGGGGCCTTCCGTGCAGGCGGCGTCTGTGGCCCAGGAAATGGCTGCCCTCTCACAGGAGGCCATGAGCCAATGCCAGCGCCAGATGGCAGAGGCGCTCAACGCCATAGCCCAGTCTCAGCACGCCATAGCCCAGTCTCAGCAGGCCATGGCCCAGTCTCAGCAGGCCATGGCCCAGTCTCAGCAGGCCATGGCCCAGTCTCTGCAGGCCATGGCCCAGTCTCTGCAGGCCATGGCCCAGTCTCTGCAGGCCATGGCCCAGTCTCAGCAGGCCATCGCTGAGGGCATCGGCGCCAGTGGCCATGTGCGAGCTGGCGTCGCACTGTCGTAGACAGGGTTCGACAACCCCCTGGGCTCCATGGCTGCAAACCTGCAGACCCCTGTCGATACCAGCACGGGCCTCCAGGACTGGCAGCGCCAGATGTCGGGGGCGCGTCGGATGGCCAGTCCGTTCGCATCCCCCACCCATGTAGAGGCCTGGGGGCCATCGGGCACCCCGAGGGAGGAGGAGGTGGTGTGGTCCGTCCCGGCTCCCTCTGTAGGGGAGGTCCCGGTACACCGCGACACCTCGGACTCCCCCCCTTCCGTCCCAGGTGCATCGGGTGGGCAACGGGCAGGACAGGCTGGCAGCTCGCCATCCCAGTCACCTGGGCCGCAGCCTGGCCCATCTAGGCCAGGACGCCCCAGGAAACGGCCGCCAAAGGGATCCAGTGTCAGAGGGCAGGAATCACAGGAGTCCACCTCCAGTTCTGCTGTACCGTCTGGGGAACCACGTAGACGTAGTCAAAGGGCCCGTAATGCCAAACAATTAGACACTGAGTAAGTTGGCACGGGTGCAGGGCACAGATGAGTTTTAGGCGCTAGGGCACGTGCATGAACTCCTTTGGTTATTAAAGTCAATGTTACACCTACCGAAGCTGCCTTTGTGCTCTGTCCAAAGTGTGCGGGGGTGTCATGTACGTTGAGCGCAAGTGTGTGTGTGAGGGGTGGTCTTACCTCAGCCCCAGGTGAGTCTGCCCCCTTCCCCCTGGGCCGCCATCAACATCCCCCGGGCAGAGGACGGGACCGTGCGCTGCAGTGTCACAGCCGCATGCAGGGATGGTCCGGGTGGATGGTGGTACTGTGGCCATGGGTCAGACATAGTCCAACGATGTAGAGCCAGGAGCTCATCGGAGGCGGGTTGTCATCATTCTCCATGGCCTGCGATAGACACGCGTCCACCCGCAACTGGGTGAGCCCGGCCCGTTGTGCCGCCGGTGGATCGGCAATTGGGGGTGGGGGGGTGGTGTGCATGCGGGTGGGGTGTGTGGGGTTGGGGAGGGGGGTGAGGGTGCTGGGTGGGTGGATGGGTGGGGGGTGTGGGTGGTCGGCTGTTGTCATGGTGTGCGGTCTGTGGCCATACTACCCGATTCCCACGCCCATCTAGTCAGTGAAGCGGGCGTCTATCAGTCTGTCCCGTGCCCGCTGGGCCAGCCGGTAACGGTGGACAGCCACCCGTCTGTGTCTACCCCGTCTGCCCTGACCATTGCCCCCATCCCCCTCATCTGGGGAGGACTGGGCCTCTTCCTGCTGCTCCTCCACTCCGCCCTCCTCTGCCTGCGGCACATCGCCCCTCTGCTGGGCTATGTTGTGCAGGACGCAGCACACCACAATGATGCGGCCGACCCTATCTGACCGATACTGGAGGGCGCCCCCAGAGAGGTCCAGGCACCTGAAACGCATCTTCAGCACGCCAAAGCACCTCTCGATCACTCCCCTTGTCGCTACATGGGCATCATTGTAGCGGTTCTCCGCCTCATTGCGTGGCCTCCGTATTGGCGTCATCAGCCACGATCGCAATGGGTAGCCCCTGTCGCCCAGCAACCAGCCCCTCAGCCGGGGATGGCGTCCCTCGTACATGCCGGGGATGGATGACCGCGACAACACGAATGAGTCGTGTACGCTGCCTGGGTGACGGGCGCAGACGTGCAGGATCATCATGCGGTGGTCGCAGACCACCTGTACGTTCATTGAATAGGTCCCCTTCCTATTAGTGAACACGGCCCTGTTCTCTGCAGGTGGCCGCACGGCGACGTGCATCCCATCGATCGCGCCCTGGACCATGGGGAACCCGGCAACGGCAGAGAAGCCCACGGCCCGGGCACCTTGGCTGGCCCGGTCCACGGGGAAGCGGATGTAGCGGTGCGCCATGGCATAAAGGGCATCTGTCACTGCCCGGATGCACCGATGCACCGATGTCTGCGATATGCTGGACAGGTCCCCACTCGGTGCCTGGAATGACCCCGTTGCATAAAAGTTCAGGGCCACCGTAACCTTGACGGACACGGGGAGAGGGTGTCCCCCCGCCAGTGCCATGCGGTGACAGGTGTGCCAGCAGGTGGCAGATGTGTGCCACGGTTTCCTGGCTCATCCGGAGTCTCCTCCTGCATTCCCGGTCCGTGAGGTCCTGGTATGACTGCCGGGGCCGGTACACACGGGGCGCCCTCGGGTGCCTCCGTTGCCGTGGGGCCGCG